>NC_052158.1:8655418-8731287 GCF_902713615.1 Scyliorhinus canicula
TCCAGGTGAACCCAACCATTGACCCTCTTAAGGTAAACTTTATCTTCCCAAGACTGAGAAACCCAGCCATGTCACTAATCCAGATCTCTACACTCGGGGGCTTCGAGTCCCTCCACATTAGCAAGATCCGTCTCCGGGCAACCAGGGAGGCAAAGGACAAGAGCCAAGACATCGGCCTCTTTCACCCCCTGAACTACTGGCTCTTCTCCAAAGATCGCCACCTCCGGACTCGGCACCACTCGTGTTTTTAGTGCCGTGGACATTGCCTTTGCAAACCCCTGCCAAAACCCTCTGAGCTTTGGCCATGCCCAAAACATGTGGACATGATTTGCTGGGCTTCCCACTCACCTCGCACACCTGTCCTCTACCCCGAAAAACTTGCTCATCCCACCCCACCTCCCAATCATGGCTATATTAGCCGCCCAGTAGTGATTGGAGACGTTCGGCAGCGCCAACCCACCCTCCCCCTGACTGCGCTCCAGCAACAGTTTCTTCACTCACGGGGTTTTACCCGCCCACACAAACCCCGAAATAACCTTATTCACCCACTTGAAAAAGACCCTCGGGATGAAGATGGGGAGGCACTGAAAGGCAAACAGAAATCTGTGGAGGACCGTCATTTTCATGGTCTCTACCCTCCCCGCCAGTGATAGCGGGAGCATGTCCCATCTCTTAAAGTCCTCTTTCCTTTATTCTACCAGCCGGGATAGGTTTAATTTGTCCAGTGCCTCCCATTCCCAGGCCATGTGTATTCTCAGATACCGAAAGCTCTTTCCTGCCATTCTAAGCAGCAGCTCTCCCACTCTCTTCTCCTGTCCTCTTGCCTGGATCGCGAACATCTCGCTTTTCCACATGTTCAATTTATACCCTGAAAAATTGCCAAATTCCCCCAGGATTCTCCTCCCATCCGCTCCCAACGGATCTGAAATATACAAGAGCAGGTTAACTGCGTAAAGCAAGATCCCATGTTGCCCCCCACCCCCCGAACCAGCCCTTTCCAGTTCCTAGAAGCTCTTAACGCCACGGCCAATGGCTCTATGGCTAGAGCAAATAGTAATGGGGAGAGGAGGCAGCCTTGCCTTGTCCCTCGGTTTAGTTCAAAATACTCCGACCTCAGCCGGATCGTACGCACACTCGCTACTGGTGCCTGATAGAGCAACCGCACTCAGTCAATAAAGCCCTCACCAAACCCAAACCTTCCTAGCGCCTCCCACAGGTAATCCCACTCCACCCAATCAAAAGCCTTCTCCGCATCCATCGCTGCCACCACCTCCACCTCCCCTCCTTCTGAGGGCATCATAATAACATTTAAAATCCTTCGAGCATTGGCCTACAAATCCCAAATGGTCTTCCCCTATCTCTCCCGGGACACAACCCTCTATTCTTGTGGCCAGTATCTTAGCCAGCAACATCGTTGACTTTTTTAAAAAACATTTTTGTTGAGGTATTTGAAAGTTTTTATAATAAAAACAATAACAATGTCATAGCATAGTATAATAAACATTTCCACCTCCATCCCAATCTTCACACACCCCAACCATAAAACAACAATCCGGCCCTCTTTCTTTCCCCCGCCCCCCCCCCCCCCCCCCCCACCCCGCCCCGCCCCTTGGAATACTGCATCTGCTGACATTTTTAATTTCCCAAGAAAGTCGACAAACGGCTGCCACCTCCAGGTGAACCCAACCATTGACCCTCTTAAGGCAAACTTTATCTTCCCAAGACTGAGAAACCCAGCCATGTCACTAACCCAGATCTCTACACTCGGGGGCTTTGAGTCCCTCCACATTAGCAAGATCCGTCTCCGGGCAACCAGGGAGGCAAAGGACAAGAGCCAAGACATCGGCCTCTTTCACCCCCTGAACTACTGGCTCTTCTCCAAAGATCGCCACCTTCGGACTCGGCACCACCCGTGTTTTTAGTGCCGTGGACATTGCCTTTGCAAACCCCTGCCAAAACCCTCTGAGCTTTGGGCATGCCCAAAACATGTGGACATGATTTGCTGGGCTTCCCACTCACCTCGCACACCTGTCCTCTACCCCGAAAAACTTGCTCATCCCACCCCACCTCCCAATCATGGCTATATTAGCCGCCCAGTAGTGATTGCAGACGTTCGGCAGCGCCAACCCACCCTCCCCCTGACTGCGCTTCAGCAACAGTTTCTTCACTCACGGGGTTTTACCCGCCCACACAAACCCCGAAATAACCTTATTCACCCACTTGAAAAAGACCCTCGGGATGAAGATGGGGAGGCACTGAAAGACAAACAGAAATCTGTGGAGGACCGTCATTTTCATGGTCTCTACCCTCCCCGCCAGTGATAGCGGGAGCATGTCCCATCTCTTGAAGTCCTCTTTCCTTTATTCTACCAGCCGGGATAGGTTTAATTTGTCCAGTGCCTCCCATTCCCAGGCCATGTATATTCTCAGATACCGAAAGCTCTTTCCTGCCATTCTAAGCAGCAGCTCGCCCAGTCTCTTCTCCTGTCCTCTTGCCTGGATCGCGAACATCTCGCTTTTCCACATGTTCAATTTATACCCTGAAAAATTGCCAAATTCCCCCAGGATTCTCCTCCCATCCGCTCCCAACGGATCTGGAATATACAAGAGCAGGTTATCTGCGTAAAGCAAGATCCCATGTTGCCCCCCACCCCCCGAACCAGCCCTTTCCAGTTCTTAGAAGCTCTTAACGCCACGGCCAATGGCTCTATGGCTAGAGCAAATAGTAATGGGGAGAGGGGGTATCCTTGCCTTGTCCCTCGGTGTAGTTCAAAATACTCCGATCTCAGCCGGATCGTACACACACTCGCTACTGGTGCCTGATAGAGCAACCGCACTCAGTCAATAAAGCCCTCACCAAACCCAAACCTTCCTAGCGCCTCCCACAAGGAATCCCACTCCACCCGATCAAAAGCCTTCTCCGCATCCATCGCTACCACCACCTCCACCTCCCCTCCTTCTCAGGGCATCATAATAACATTTAAAAGCCTTCGAGCATTGGCCTACAAATCCCAAATGGTCTTCCCCTATCTCTCCCGGGACACAATCCTCTATTCTTGTGGCCAGTATCTTAGCCAGCAGTTTGGCATCCACATTCAGTAGAGAAATTGGCCTATATGACCCGTATTGCTCCGGATCCTTCTCCCATTTCAGGATCAATGAAATCGAGGCCTGCAACATTGTTGGGGGAAGGACTCCCTTCTCTCTTGCTTCTTAAATGTCCTTACCAGCAGTGGGCTCAATATCTCTGAAAACGCCTTGCCCGACTGCATGCGCTCCAGTCCTTTGATTATTTCCTCAATCTCAATTGGGGCTCCCAGCCCCTCCACCAGATCCTCATCCACCCTCGGGAACCTCAACTGACCTAAAAACTGCCTCATCCCCTCCACCCCTGCCAGGGGTTCCGACTCATATAATTTACTGTAAAAGTCCTTAAACACCTCATTCACCCCCACTGGGTCCAGGACCATGATCCCACCTCTACTCTTTACTCTCCCTATCTCCCTGGCCGTCTCCCTTTTCCTGAGCTGGTGCATTAACATTCTGCTTGCCTTTTCCCCGTACTGATAAATCGCCCCCTTGCCTTCTTCAACTGTTCCACCGCTTTCCCTGTAGTCAACAGCCCAAACATCGACTGTAACCTCCACCGCACACTCAGTAGCCCTGCATCCGGGGCCTCAGAGTATCTCCTGTCCACCTGGAGTATCTCCTCCACTAACCCATCCCTCTCAGCCCGATCTACATTTTCTCTGTGGACCTGTATCGAGATTAAGTCCCCTCTGACCACTGTCTTCAAAGCTTCCCAAACCATCGCTGCACAGACCTCCCCGTATCATTTGTTTCCAGGTACATAGAACATAGAACACTACAGCGCAGTACGGGCCCTTCGGCCCTCGATATTGCGCCGACCTGTGAAACCACCTGAAGCCTATCTGACCTACACTATTCCATTTTCATCCATATGTCTATCCAGTGACCACTTAAATGCCCTTAAAGTTGGCGCGTCTACTACTATTGCAGGCAGGGCGTTCCACACCCCTACTACTCTCTGAGTAAAGAAACTGCCTCGGACATCTGTCCTATATCTATCACCCCTCAATTTAAAGCTATGTCCCCTCGTGTTGGTCATCACCATCCGAGGAAAAAGACTCTCACTGTCCACCCTATCTAACCCTCTGACTATCTTATATGTCTCTATTAAGTCACCTCTCAGCCTTCTCCTCTCTAACGAAAACAACCTCAATTCCCTGAGCCTTTCCTCGTAAGACCTTCCCTCCATACCAGGCAACATCCTAGTAAATCTCCTTTGAACCCTTTCCAAAGCTTCCACATCCTTCCTATAATGTGGTGACCAGAACTGCACGCAGTACTCCAGGTGCGGCCGCACCAGAGTTATGTACAGCTGCAGCATGACCTTGTGGTTCCGAAACTCAATCTCCCTGCTTATAAAGGCTAGCACACCATATGCCTTCTTAACAGCCCTATTAACCTGGGTGGCAACTTTCAGGGATTTATGTACCTGGATGCCAAGATCTCTCTGTTCATCTACACTACCAAGAATCTTGCCATTAGCTCAGTACTCTGCATTCCTGTCACTCCTTCCAAAGTGAACCACCTCACACTTTTCCGCATTAAACTCCATCTGCCACCTCTCAGCCCAGCTCTGCAGCTTATCTATGTCCCTCTGTATCCTATAACATCCTTCAGCACTATCCACAACTCCACCGACCTTCGTGTCATCTGCAAATTTACTAACCCATCCTTCTACACCCTCTTCCAGGTCATTTGTAAAAATGACAAACAGCAGTGGCCCCAAAACAGATCCTTGCGGTACACCACTAGTAACTGAACTCCAGGATGAACATTTGCCATCAACCACCACCCTCTGTCTTCTTTCAGCTAGCCAATTACTGATCCAAACCGCTAAATCACCTTCAATTCCATATTTCCTTATTTTCTGCAATAGCCTACCGTGGGGAACCTTATCAAACGCCTTACTGAAATCCATACACACCACATCAACAGCTTTACCCTGATCCACCTGTTTGGTCACCTTCTCAAAAAACTCAATAAGGTTTGTGAGACATGACCTACCCTTCACAAAACCGTGTTGAGTATCGCTAATCAACTTGTTTTTTTCAAGATGATTATAAACCCTATCTCTTATAACCTTTTCCAACATTTTACCCACAACCGAAGTAAGGCTCACAGGTCTATAATTACCAGGGTTGTCTCTACTCCCCTTCTTGAACAAGGGGACAACATTTGCTATCCTCCAGTCTTCCGGCACTATTCCTGTCGACAAAGACGACATAAAGATCAAGGACAAAGGCTCTGCAATCTCCTCCCTGGCTTCCCAGAGAATCCTAGGATAAATCCCATCTGGCCCAGGGGACTTATCTATTTTGACATTTTCTAAAATTGCTAACACCTCCTCCTTTTGAACCTCAATTCCATCTAGCCTGGTCGACTGAACCTGAGTGTTCTCCTCGACAACATTGTCTTTCTCCAGTGTAAACACTGACGAAAAATATCCATTTAATGCTTCCCCTATCTCCTCTGATTCCACACACAACTTTCCACTACTATCCTTGATTGGCCCTAATCTTACTCTAGTCATTCTTTTGTTCCTGATATACCTATAGAAAGCCTTAGGTTTTCTTTGATCCTATCCGCCAACGACTTTTCGTGTCCTCTCCTCGCTCTTCTTAACTCTCCCTTTAGGTCCTTCCTGGCTGACTTGTAACTCTCAAGTGCCCTAACTGAGCCTTCATGACTCATCCTAACACAAGCCTTCTTCTTCCTCTTGACAAGTGCTTCAACTTCCTTAGTAAACCACGGTTCCCTTGCTCGACAACTTCCTCCCTGCCTGACAGGTACATACTTATCAAGGACACGCAGTAGCTGTTCCTTGAAAAAGCTCCACATTTCGATTGTACCCATCCCCTGCAGTTTCCTTCCCCATCCTGTACATCCTAAATCTTGCCGAATAGCATCATAATTGCCTTTCCCCCAGCTATAATTCTTGCCTTGCGGTATACACCTATCCCTGCCCATTGCTAAAGTAAACATAACCGAGTTGTGATCACTATCACCAAAATGCTCACCTACATCTAAATCTAACACCTGGCCGGGTTCATTACCCAGTACCAAATCCAATGTGGCCTCGCCCCTTGTTGGCCTGTCTACATACTGTGTCAGAAAACCCTCCTGCACACACTGCACAAAAACTGACCCATCTATAGTACTCGAACTATAGTATTTCCAGTCAATATTTGGAAAGTTAAAGTCCCCCATAACAACTACCCTGTTACTCTCGCTCCTGTCAAGAATCATCTTTGCAATCCTTTCCTCTACATCTCTGGAACTATTCGGAGGTCTATAGACAACTCCCAACAGGGTGACCTCTCCTCTACTGTTCCTAACCTCGGCCCATACTGCCTCAGTAGACGAGTCCTCAAGCGTCCTTTCTACCGCCGTAATACTTTCCTTGATTAACAATGCCACACCCCCCCCTCTTTCACCATCTTCTCTGTTCTTACAGAAACATCTAAATCCTGGAACCTGCAACAACCATTTCTGTCCCTGCTCTACCCATGTCTCCGAAATCACCACAACATCGAGATCCCAGGTACCAACCCATGCTGCAAGCTCACCCACCTTATTCCGGATGCTCCTGGCGTTGAAGTAGACACACTTCAAACCAGCGTCCTGCTTGCCGGTGCCCTCTTTCGAACTTTTAACCCTATCCCTGACCTCACTACTCTCAACATCCTGTACACTGGGACTACAATTTAGGTTCCCATCCCCCTGCTGAATTAGTTTAAACCCCCCCGAAGAGCACTAGCAAATCTTCCCCCCAGGATATTGGTACCCCTCTGGTTCAGGTGGAGACCATCCTGTTTGTAGAGGTCCCACCTACCCCAGAATGAGCCCCAATTATCCAGGAAACCAAAACCCTACCTCCTGCACCATCCCTGTAGCCACGTGTTCAACTCCTCTCTCTCCTTATTTCTCACTTCGCTAGCACTTGGCACGGGTAACAACCCAGAGATAACAACTCTGTTTGTTCTAGCTCTCAGCTTCCACCCTAGCTCCCTGAATTTCTGTCTCAAATCCCCATCTCTCTTCCTACCTATGTCGTTGGTACCTACGTGGACCACGACTTGGGGCTGCTCCCCCTCCCCCTTAAGGATCCCAAAAACACGATCAGAGACATCACGAACCCTGGCACCTGGGAGGCAACACACCAACCGTGAGTCTCTTTCGTTCCCACAGAACCTCCTGTCTGTTCCTCTAACTATGGAGTCCCCAATGACAAGTGCTCTGTTCCTCTTCTCCCTTCCCTTCTGAGCACCAGGGACAGACTCTGTGCCAGAGACCTGTGCCCTATTGCTTACCCCTGGTAAGTCGTCCCCCGCAACAGTATCCAAAACGGTATACTTGTTATAGAGGGGAACGACCACAGGGGATCCCTGCACTGCCTGCCGGTTACCTCTCCCTCCCCTGACGGTAACCCATCTACCCTCTTCTTTTACCTGAGGTGTGACTACCTCCCTATAACTCCTCTCAATAACCTCCTCCGCCTCCCGAATGATCCGAAGTTCATCCAGCTCCAGCCCCAGGTCCCTAACGCGGCTCTCTAGGAGCTGGAGTTGGGTGCACTTCCCGCAGATGTAGTCAGAAGGGACACTAGAGGTGACCCTTTCCTCCCACATTCTGCAGGAGGAACATTCAACTGCCCAACGGACAGAACTTTTTTTTTGATTAGAGGAGGAGGATGGATGGGAGACACTACGTAAGTAGTGTTTCAGGTAAAGCTGTCACTCGAGAACAGCCCCTTCACAAACCACCTTCAACTTACGCTGACCGCTCTGCATGTATGCAAATCTCCCCGGAAGAGCCAATCAGAAGCTCTGCTCTGCTGCCCTCTGCTGGATGCTCGCCTTCCGTCGAACTCCTCGGGTCACTGATGCAGGTGCACCTTCAACTTACGCTGACCGCACTGCACATATGCAAATCTCCCCGGAACAGCCAATCAGAAGCTCTACTCTGCTGCCCTCTGCTGGATGCTCGCCTTCCGTCGAACTCCTCGGGTCACTGATGCAGGTGCACCTTCAACTTACGCTGACCGCACTGCACATATGCAAATCTCCCCGGAACAGCCAATCAGAAGCTCTGCTCTGCTGCCCTCTGCTGGATGCTCGCCTTCCGTCGAACTCCGCGGGTCACTGATGCAGGTGCACCTTCAACTTACGCTGACCGTACTGCACGTATGCAAATCTCCCCGGAACAGCCAATCAGAAGCTCTGCTCTGCTGCCCTCTGCTGGATACTCGCCTTCCGTCGAACTCCGCGGGTCACTGATGCAGGTGCACCTTCAACTTACGCTGACCGTACTGCACGTATGCAAATCTCCCCGTAACAGCCAATCAGAAGCTCTGCTCTGCTGCCCTCTGCTGGATGCTCGCCTTCCGTCGAACTCCTCGGGTCACTGATGCAGGTGCACCTTCAACTTACGCTGACCGCACTGCACATATGCAAATCTCCCCGGAACAGCCAATCAGAAGCTCTGCTCTGCTGCCCTCTGCTGGATGCTCGCCTTCCGTCGAACTCCTCGGGTCACTGATGCAGGTGCACCTTCAACTTACGCTGACCGCACTGCACATATGCAAATCTCCCCGGAACAGCCAATCAGAAGCTCTGCTCTGCTGCCCTCTGCTGGATGCTCGCCTTCCGTCGAACTCCGCGGGTCACTGATGCAGGTGCACCTTCAACTTACGCTGACCGCACTGCACGTATGCAAATCTCCCCGGAACAGCCAATCAGAAGCTCTGCTCTGCTGCCCTCTGCTGGATGCTCGCCTTCCGTCGAACTCCTCGGGTCACTGATGCAGGTGCACCTTCAACTTACGCTGACCGCACTGCACATATGCAAATCTCCCCGGAACAGCCAATCAGAAGCTCTGCTCTGCTGGATGCTCGCCTTCCGTCGAACTCCGCGGGTCACTGATGCAGGTGCACCTTCAACTTACGCTGACCGTACTGCACGTATGCAAATCTCCCCGGAACAGCCAATCAGAAGCTCTGCTCTGCTGCCCTCTGCTGGATGCTCGCCTTCCGTCGAACTCCTCGGGTCACTGATGCAGGTGCACCTTCAACTTACGCTGACCGCACTGCACATATGCAAATCTCTCCGGAACAGCCAATCAGAAGCTCTGCTCTGCTGCCCTCTGCTGGATGCTCGCCTTCCGTCGAACTCCGCGGGTCACTGATGCAGGTGCACCTTCAACTTACGCTGACCGTACTGAAGGTATGCAAATCTCCCCGGAACAGCCAATCAGAAGCTCGGCTCTGCTCTGCTGCCCTCTGCTGGATGCTCGCCTTCCGTCGAACTCCTCGGGTCACTGATGCAGGTGCACCTTCAACTTACGCTGACCGCACTGCACATATGCAAATCTCCCCGGAACAGCCAATCAGAAGCTCTGCTCTGCTGCCCTCTGCTGGATGCTCGCCTTCCGTCGAACTCCTCGGGTCACTGATGCAGGTGCACCTTCAACTTACGCTGACCGCACTGCACATATGCAAATCTCTCCGGAACAGCCAATCAGAAGCTCTGCTCTGCTGCCCTCTGCTGGATGCTCGCCTTCCGTCGAACTCCTCGGGTCACTGATGCAGGTGCACCTTCAACTTACGCTGACCGTACTGCACGTATGCAAATCTCCCCGGAACAGCCAATCAGAAGCTCTGCTCTGCTGCCCTCTGCTGGATGCTCGCCTTCCGTCGAACTCCGCGGGTCACTGATGCAGGTGCACCTTCAACTTACGCTGACCGTACTGCACGTATGCAAATCTCCCCGGAACAGCCAATCAGAAGCTCTGCTCTGCTGCCCTCTGCTGGATGCTCGCCTTCCCTCAAACTCCTCGGGTCACTGATGCAGGTGCACCTTCAACTTACGCTGACCGCACTGCACATATGCAAATCTCCCCGGAACAGCCAATCAGAAGCTCTGCTCTGCTGCCCTCTGCTGGATGCTCGCCTTCCGTCGAACTCCGCGGGTCACTGATGCAGGTGCACCTTCAACTTACGCTGACCATACTGCACGTATGCAAATCTCCCCGGAACAGCCAATCAGAAGCTCTGCTCTGCTGCCCTCTGCTGTATGCTCGCCTTCCGTCGAACTCCTCGGGTCACTGATGCAGGTGCACCTTCAACTTACGCTGACCGCATTGCACATATGCAAATCTCTCCGGAACAGCCAATCAGAAGCTCTGCTCTGCTGCCCTCTGCTGGATGCTCGCCTTCCGTCGAACTCCGCGGGTCACTGATGCAGGTGCACCTTCAACTTACGCTGACCGTACTGCACGTATGCAAATCTCCCCGGAACAGCCAATCAGAAGCTCTGCTCTCCTGCCCTCTGCTGGATGCTCGCCTTCCGTCGAACTCCTCGGGTCACTGATGCAAGTGCACCTTCAACTTACGCTGACCTGCACTGCACATATGCAAATCTCCCCGGAACAGCCAATCAGAAGCTCTGCTCTGCTGCCCTCTGCTGGATGCTCGCCTTCCGTCGAACTCCGCGGGTCACTGATGCAGGTGCACCTTCAACTTACGCTGACCGTACTGCACGTATGCAAATCTCCCCGGAACAGCCAATCAGAAGCTCTGCTCTGCTGCCCTCTGCTGGATGCTCGCCTTCCGTCGAACTCCTCGGGTCACTGATGCAGGTGCACCTTCAACTTACGCTGACCGCACTGCACATATGCAAATCTCTCCGGAACAGCCAATCAGAAGCTCTGCTCTGCTGCCCTCTGCTGGATGCTCGCCTTCCGTCGAACTCCGCGGGTCACTGATGCAGGTGCACCTTCCACTTACGCTGACCGTACTGCACGTATGCAAATCTCCCCGGAACAGCCAATCAGAAGCTCGGCTCTGCTCTGCTGCCCTCTGCTGGATGCTCGCCTTCCGTCGAACTCCTCGGGTCACTGATGCAGGTGCACCTTCAACTTACGCTGACCGTACTGCACGTATGCAAATCTCCCCGTAACAGCCAATCAGAAGCTCTGCTCTGCTGCCCTCTGCTGGATGCTCGCCTTCCGTCGAACTCCTCGGGTCACTGATGCAGGTGCACCTTCAACTTACGCTGACCGCACTGCACATATGCAAATCTCTCCGGAACAGCCAATCAGAAGCTCTGCTCTGCTGCCCTCTGCTGGATGCTCGCCTTCCGTCGAACTCCGCGGGTCACTGATGCAGGTGCACCTTCAACTTACGCTGACCGTACTGCACGTATGCAAATCTCCCCGGAACAGCCAATCAGAAGCTCGGCTCTGCTCTGCTGCCCTCTGCTGGATGCTCGCCTTCCGTCGAACTCCGCGGGTCACTGATGCAGGTGCACCTTCAACTTACGCTGACCGTACTGCACGTATGCAAATCTCCCCGTAACAGCCAATCAGAAGCTCTGCTCTGCTGCCCTCTGCTGGATGCTCGCCTTCCGTCGAACTCCTCGGGTCACTGATGCAGGTGCACCTTCAACTTACGCTGACCGCACTGCACATATGCAAATCTCTCCGGAACAGCCAATCAGAAGCTCTGCTCTGCTGCCCTCTGCTGGATGCTCGCCTTCCGTCGAACTCCGCGGGTCACTGATGCAGGTGCACCTTCAACTTACGCTGACCGTACTGCACGTATGCAAATCTCCCCGGAACAGCCAATCAGAAGCTCGGCTCTGCTCTGCTGCCCTCTGCTGGATGCTCGCCTTCCGTCGAACTCCTCGGGTCACTGATGCAGGTGCACCTTCAACTTACGCTGACCGCACTGCACATATGCAAATCTCCCCGGAACAGCCAATCAGAAGCTCTGCTCTGCTGCCCTCTGCTGGATGCTCACCTTCCGTCGAACTCCGCGGGTCACTGATGCAGGTGCACCTTCAACTTACGCTGACCGTACTGCACGTATGCAAATCTCCCCGGAACAGCCAATCAGAAGCTCTGCTCTGCTGCCCTCTGCTGGATGCTCGCCTTCCGTCAAACTCCTCGGGTCACTGATGCAGGTGCACCTTCAACTTACGCTGACCGCACTGCACATATGCAAATCTCCCCGGAACAGCCAATCAGAAGCTCTGCTCTGCTGCCCTCTGCTGGATGCTCGCCTTCCGTCGAACTCCGCGGGTCACTGATGCAGGTGCACCTTCAACTTACGCTGACCGTACTGCACGTATGCAAATCTCCCCGGAACAGCCAATCAGAAGCTCTGCTCTGCTGCCCTCTGCTGTATGCTCGCCTTCCATCGAACTCCTCGGGTCACTGATGCAGGTGCACCTTCAACTTACGCTGACCGCATTGCACATATGCAAATCTCTCCGGAACAGCCAATCAGAAGCTCTGCTCTGCTGCCCTCTGCTGGATGCTCGCCTTCCGTCGAACTCCGCGGGTCACTGATGCAGGTGCACCTTCAACTTACGCTGACCGTACTGCACGTATGCAAATCTCCCCGGAACAGCCAATCAGAAGCTCTGCTCTGCTCTGCTGCCCTCTGCTGGATGCTCGCCTTCCGTCGAACTCCTCGGGTCACTGATGCAGGTGCACCTTCAACTTACGCTGACCGCACTGCACGTATGCAAATCTCCCCGGAACAGCCAATCAGAAGCTCTGCTCTGCTGCCCTCTGCTGGATGCTCGCCTTCCGTCGAACTCCGCGGGTCACTGATGCAGGTGCACCTTCAACTTACGCTGACCGTACTGCACGTATGCAAATCTCCCCGGAACAGCCAATCAGAAGCTCTGCTCTGCTGCCCTCTGCTGGATGCTCGCCTTCCGTCGAACTCCTCGGGTCACTGATGCAGGTGCACCTTCAACTTACGCTGACCGCACTGCACATATGCAAATCTCCCCGGAACAGCCAATCAGAAGCTCTGCTCTGCTGCCCTCTGCTGGATGCTCGCCTTCCGTCGAACTCCGCGGGTCACTGATGCAGGTGCACCTTCAACTTACGCTGACCGTACTGCACGTATGCAAATCTCCCCGGAACAGCCAATCAGAAGCTCTGCTCTGCTGCCCTCTGCTGGATGCTCGCCTTCCGTCGAACTCCTCGGGTCACTGATGCAGGTGCACCTTCAACTTACGCTGACCGCACTGCACATATGCAAATCTCCCCGGAACAGCCAATCAGAAGCTCTGCTCTGCTGACCTCTGCTGGATGCTCGCCTTCCGTCGAACTCCGCGGGTCACTGATGCAAGTGCACCTTCAACTTACGCTGACCGTACTGCACGTATGCAAATCTCCCCGGAACAGCCAATCAGAAGCTCTGCTCTGCTGCCCTCTGCTGGATGCTCGCCTTCCGTCGAACTCCTCGGGTCACTGATGCAGGTGCACCTTCAACTTACGCTGACCGCATTGCACATATGCAAATCTCTCCGGAACAGCCAATCAGAAGCTCTGCTCTGCTGCCCTCTGCTGGATGCTCGCCTTCCGTCGAACTCCGCGGGTCACTGATGCAGGTGCACCTTCAACTTACGCTGACCGCTCTGCACGTATGCAAATCTCCCCGGAACAGCAATTCAGAAGCTCTGCTCTGCTCTGCTGCCCTCTGCTGGATGCTCGCATTCCGTCGAACTCCTAGGGTCACTGATGCAGGTGCACCTTCAACTTACGCTGACCGCACTGCACGTATGCAAATCTCCCCGGAACAGCCAATCAGAAGCTCTGCTCTGCTGCCCTCTGCTGGATGCTCGCCTTCCGTCGAACTCCGCGGGTCACTGATGCAGGTGCACCTTCAACTTACGCTGACCGTACTGCACGTATGCAAATCTCCCCGGAACAGCCAATCAGAAGCTCTGCTCTGCTGCCCTCTGCTGGATGCTCGCCTTCCGTCGAACTCCTCGGGTCACTGATGCAGGTGCACCTTCAACTTACGCTGACCGCACTGCACGTATGCAAATCTCCCCGGAACAGCCAATCAGAAGCTCTGCTCTGCTGCCCTCTGCTGGATGCTCGCCTTCCGTCGAACTCCTCGGGTCACTGATGCAGGTGCACCTTCAACTTACGCTGACCGTACTGCACGTATGCAAATCTCCCCGGAACAGCCAATCAGAAGCTCTGCTCTGCTGCCCTCTGCTGGATGCTCGCCTTCCGTCGAACTCCTCGGGTCACTGATGCAGGTGCACCTTCAACTTACGCTGACCGCACTGCACGTATGCAAATCTCCCCGGAACAGCCAATCAGAAGCTCTGCTCTGCTGCCCTCTGCTGGATGCTCGCCTTCCGTTGAATTCCTCGGGTCAGTTCTGGATGGATTTGTTAGCCCACCCACAGATCACTTCATCTGCCAGCAACCCCACATCCAGTCTCCACAGCGGGCATTGTCCTCTCTCCAAACTAATCCGTAGATCCACCCAATGCGGGGCATGATCCGACACTGCGATTACCGAGTACTCAGTATCCACCATCCCCCAGTATTAGCTCAGAACAAAAAAGCCAATGCGAGAGTATACCTTGTGGACATGTGAGAAAAAAGAAAACTCCTTCACCCTCGGCCGTGCAAACTCCATGGGTCTACTTCCCCCCATCATATATTCCATAAACCCCTTCAATTCCTTTGCCGGCCTCCTCCCTGTCTTGGATTTTTACCGGTCCAATTCCGGATCAATGACTGTTAAAATCTCCCCCCATAATCAGGTTATGTGACTCTAGGTCTGGGATCTTACTTAATACCCGCCTCATAAATTCCACATTGTCCCAATTCGGAGCATATATGTTCACAAGTACCACCCGCAGCCCCTCCAGCTTCCCACTCACCATTATGTACCTACCCCCCTTGTTTGACACGATTCTCCCTGCCTCGAATGCCACTCGTTTGTTGATCAAGATCACTACCCCTGGTATTTGAGTCAAGCCCTGAGTGGAATACTTGGCCAACCCACCTCTCCACCACCTCCGACTAGCCATCACCCTTTTTAGGCCAGCCTCTAGCTCTCATCCTCTGCCTCCTCGAGCCCCCCCTCAGGCATTCGCTGTTCCTGACTTCCCATTTGGCGCCGAGTAACAGTTCCTCCCCTGTCAGCAAAGCAGCCCCCCCCCCCCTGCTCCCTCCCCCCACCACCCAGCAACAACACTAGAAACCCACCCCCCCCCCAAGTCAAGCTCCAGCTTAACACCTGCTCGCCCCCACTGTGCTTCCGAGAGTCAGCTGACCCATGCTGACTTGATAGCGCCTGCCCCTGGCACCAAGCAGTCTGTCGCGCTATTGATCTCTCCCCTCACTTGGAAAAACATATTAAAAGCATCACATTCCCCAGGAAACAAACATCAGAAAAACAGTGAAGAACCAGCCACTTAAGAAAAAAAATCACCCAAAAAACAGAACCAAATCCAAAGACCATCCCCCCTCTAACCAGCTCCCTGCAAGACAAAGTTACCTTTAGCCATCCAAACAGCCCCTTATTACACCTAGCACTACTGATACTGATACAGCCCAGCACAACAAATCGCCACCACAGTAATCTCCAAGGCTTCAGTGTTTTTTAATTCGTCTCCAGCCTTTTATCATTAATAAAAGTCCATACTTTGTCTGGTGTTTCAAAGTAGAAGTCCCGTTCCTCATGTGTGACCCACAGACGGGCTTCTTAAAGACGGCCGTTTTTGCCCGATTAAACCCAGCTCGCCTCTTGGCCAAGTCTGTGCCCAGGTCCTGATAAATGCGCAGCTCACAATTCTCCCATTGCTGCTTTGTTCTTTCTTGGCCCACCGCAGAACGTGTTCCTAGTCCAGGAATCGGTGAAAGTGTATCACCATGGCCCTCGTCGGCTCGTTCGCTCGGGGCTTCTTCGCGAGGGCTCTGTGCGCTCTGTCCACTTCCAGGGGCCGAGGGAACACCTCAGCCCCAATCAACTTCTCCAACATGTCCGTCACATAATCCCTCGCAACCGATCCCTCACTGCCTTCAGGGAGGCCGACAATTCTAAGATTCTGCCTCCTGGACCTATTCTCCAGGTCCTCCAGCTTCTCCTGCATTCTTCTCTGGCGGTCGTTCATCATCTCCAACTTGGTCTCCAGCACGGTTATGTACCCCTCGTGCTCGGACACCTTTTTCTCCACCTCCTGGATCGTTCTTCCGTGGGTCTCTTGATTCTGCATAACTTGATCAACCGAAGCCTTAATCGGGTCCAGCATGTCCTTCTTCAGCTTTGCGAAGCAATCTTCAAAAACTTCACCAGCTGCTCCGTCCACCACTGTGCTGTCTCCCCGCGGCCCTTGCTCTCCGCCCTACTGTCCCGTGTTCCCACCTCTGCTCGCGTCTCCCTTATAGAACTTTGTCTTCTCACACGGCCACTTCTGGTCCAATTCTCCATATACTGGAGGGGGATTTCTCCTCACTGTCTCACTCTGGTTTAGCACACTGGGCTAAATTGCTGGCTTTTAAAGCAGACCAAGGCAGGCCAGCAGCACGGTTCAATTCCAGTACTAGCCTCCCCGAACAGGTGCCAGAATGTGGCGACTAGGGGCTTTTCACAGTAACTTCAGTGAAGCCTACTCGTGACATTTCATTTCATTTCATTTATCCCATACAATCCAGAAAAAAAGGGGGGAAAATGTCCAAAAGTCCGTCACAGGCGGGAGCTATCAAACGTGCTACATACTCCTCCATGGTCGCCACAGGAAGTTATTGTTGACTTTTAACTTCCCTCGGAAATGTCCTAGAAAATCTCTCAGTTGTATCAAACTGATATAAAAAACACAGTGGCCGCAATTTTCTTGCCATTCCCACCAGCGGAATTTTCCGGTCCCACTGGCAGTGATTCCCCACAGCAGGTTTTCCAGCGGTGGGCTCCATACAACGGGAATCCTCGCTGACAATGGTGGGACCAGAAGATCCCTCCACCAGCCAATGCTGGGATACATACCGGGACGTGGAAAATCCCGCCCAATGGGGATACCTACACCACACTGAAGACATCTCACCACTTCCTGTTCAAAGGCAATCGGAATAAACAATAAATTCTAATAAACAGAATGTATTGGAAAAACTCAGCAGGTCTGGCAGCTTCCGTGGAGGGAGAAACAGAGTTAGTGTTTCAAACCCAATAGGACTCTTCTTCGGAACTCAGTTGAGTTTTTCCCACACTTTCTGTTTTTATTTCAGATTTCATGTACCTGCAGTATTTTGCTTTGTTAACAATAAATGTGAACCTTGTCAGCAGCCCTCATGTCCAGTTCTTCTCCCTCCCACTCTAACCCAGGTCACGTCATGATTCTTTCTTCATTGGAAGAGCAGTACACTGATTGAGAGAAACTTGAACACACAAAGCAAATTTCTGCTGCCCCATTGGCTGTTTTCAATTGCAGACTAATTTTCAGATAATTAAAATCTGCCACAATTATAATTCAATTACAATTTGTCTAAACAGTTCATCCTCAATTAACAGAAACACATTTCATGTTTTATTGGCCTATTTTACATAATAATGTTGAATTATTATTTGTGCTCCTACCTTGAATCCTTTGGTCTTCTTTTCTGTGGACAAGTACATCAGCAGCAACAGCCAGAACCACAAGGCTCGCAACCACCCAGAAAATTACCAGCCAGACGTTGATTTTAGGGAAGAATTCATCTGAAGTTTAAACACAAATCAGGATCAGTATTTATTTCTGTTTCCATGGAATGTCCATGTTTGTTACAAAACCAATATCTGTTGTTCTTCACTAATTGGTGTTGAGAAGGTTGTGCTGAGCCACCTTCTTGAACCGCTGCTGTCACCTGGTGTAGTGCAACTTGCAGCTGGTACACACTGCTGCCACTCTGTGCCAGCGATGGAGGGAGTGAATGTTTATGGTCGTCGAAGGAGCTTGGATCAAGCGGGGCTGCTTTTTCCTGGAGGGCGGTGAGCTTGAGTATTGTTGGCCCTGCACCCATCCAGACAAGTGGAGAGTATTCCATCACATTCCTGACTTGTGCCTTGTAAATGGTGGACAGGCTTTGAGGAGTCAGGAGGTGAGTTACTCACCCCCAAGTCCAGTCTCTGAGCTGCTCTGTAGCCACAGTATTTATGTGGTTGGTCCAGTTCTGATCAATGGTAACCTGAATGATGTTCAGAGTGGGGGATTCAGCTTTCCCTCCATTTGCTGATGATCAAGAGTAGACAGATGTGGTGATAATTAGCTGGATTGGATCTGTCCTGCTTTTTGGACAGGACATGTTAATTTTCCACATGATCAGGTTGATGCCAGTGTTGGAGCTGTACTGAAACAGCTTGGTAAGGGGATCACAAACCTTCCGTGTCCGTATCTGGGAGTGCAGCCTGGACCCTGGGATGTATCAGCTGTTGCTGTTCATTCACCTGGAGCTGGGGGAAAGTCTGTGACAACTGCCACCTGAGCTGTGCTGCCTGAGCCGGCTCCAGAGCCTGATCCACAGGTCAAACCAAACTGGGAGACATGCAGACAGAGAGGATTCCTTGACGTTTCCGGGAACTAACTCAGTTCTACGCACGACAGCTGGGGCCTCCAGGAGCAACTCAGCAGCCTGAACGAGAGCACCAACCGCCTGAGCCAGGTCCCCTCCGGCCCTCAGCCATTCCTCCACCTCAGCAGCTGAATGTGTCTGGTACCCAGCTGCAAGCCCTGCCCGGGGACATCTCCCAGCCTGGCCTCTCCCTCCTGAAAATAATAATTATAATAATCTTTATTAGTGTCACAAGTAGGCTTACATTAACACTGCAATGAAGTTACTGTGAAAATTCCTTAGTCGCCACATTCCGGCGGCTGTTCGGGTCACAGAGGGAGAATTTAGAATGTCAAATTCACCTAACAGCACGTATTTCGGGACTTGTGGGAGGAAACCGGAGCACCCGGAGGAAACCCACGCAGACACGGGGAGAACGTGCAGACTCCGCACAGACAGTAACCCGAGGCTGGATTCGAACCCAGGACCCTGGAGCTGTGAAGCAACAGTGCTAACCACTGTGGTACCATGCCTTCACCGACACTTCCAATAACCAAGGAGCTGAATGCCTGGAGTCAGTCAGTTAAAAGCCCCAAGGCGGAATGTCAGCTCAATATACAAAACCTTTCACCTAAAAGTGGGGACAACAAGGAGAACATAAATTATATTCTGGAAAGCTAAATTTCAGAGAAGGGTAATGACATTGGATTCAAACATGAAAAGAAGCAAAAATATACTTAAATAGAAATGTGAGCACTGTGCTGGAAAGTGGCCATGTCACACTTCCTGAAGCGTACTCTGTGCTGGGGTCAGAAATGTGAAGAAGCAAAGTCGAACAGAAAAGTGTTTGTTTCCGAGATTACTCTCGCCGAATACTCTGATACCCTAACCCCAGCTAACAGCACCTTCCCTACTACAAAGAAGTCTATCCTCGAATAAACCTCATGAATCAAGGAGAAAAATGAATACTCCCGCTCCCTCGGGTACAAGAACCTCCACCCCTCCCATTTCCCTAATAGGCCCAGTCAGCACCTTCCCCCCCCCCCCCCCCCCCCCCCCCAGCCCCCGGACTGGGCAAGCGAGCGTCGCTATAATCTGTCCTTCCTTGGCTCTTGGACCAAATTCCAATCCCCTCCCACTATTAGCTCGTGCAAATCCAAGTCCAGAATGGCCCCAAACACCTTCCTCACAAACCCTGCATCATCCCAGTTCGGGCCATACACACTTGCCAACACCACCGGCCTCCCTTCCAACGCCCCTGTTACTATCCCATATTTACCTCCCTGGTCCACCACTACCATCTCCATCTGGAACCTCACTCTCTTATCAACCAAAACACTACCCCTCGCGCCTACTGTCAAATCCCGAATGAAATACTTGGCTCACCCAGCCCTTCCTCAGCCTCACTTGGTCTTTCACCTCCAGATGAGTCTCCTGTAACATGACAACATCGGCCTTAAAACTTTTTAGGTGAACAAACACTCTCAACCTCTTCACTGCCCCCCACCCCCCACACAAACCCTTCGCATTCCATGTAGCTATCCTGACCAGGGGTCTCTCTCTCCCCCCCCCCCCCCCCCCCCCCCCCAATATCCGCCATCATCATAACTCCGGGCTCTCCCCACGGGGTTTGGCCCGCCCCATCCCTTTGTTGCCATCGAACTCCCCTCTCCCAGATTCCCCCCATCCACGCCCTCACTCAATATCAGTCCTGTCCCCCCCCCCCGCCCCCCCCAACACCTTTCACACCTCCGAGGTCCAATGAAACCTGTTTTCGCAGATTTCCATTTTGTTATCTGTAAGGAATTGGAGGAAAGAGACAGATAATCAATTACCACCCCAGGACCCTCAAATCCCCCAAGCCTCCCCCACCCTTACGTGTCCCGCCTTCTCTCAGAGTGAGCCAGTGCTGGAAAAGCTCGTTCTGCACACTCACCCCTAGTGACAGCTGGAGCCCCCAGAGTCCAGCCCCCAGCCCCAGACCCCAGACGGGAACAGTAGGGAGACCGTGCTCAGTGCCTCTCCTGATCCAGAGTACAGTTCTCAACCCAGTGAGACTCCATACGGGACTCTCTCTCGCTTCTCCCCCAACCTCTTTGAATGCCTTCCTGCCCCTTTCTCCCTCGGTGTGGCTTGGTCAGAATGCTGCTCCCTGAATGTTCACCCCTGACTGAGTACCGCTGCACAGTGCTATCCTTCTGGACCAAGAAGGCACCCACTGGGGGCAGACCAACCCTCCCACCCCCAGCAGTGTGCAGCCCCACTGGAGGCAGACCCACCCCCCACCCCCAGCAATGTGGTGCCCCACTGGGGGCAGACCCACCCCCCACCCCCAGCAGTGTGGAGCCCCAGTGGGGGCAGACCCACCCCCCACCCCCAGCAGTGTGGTGCCCCAGTGGGGGCAGACCCACCCCCCACCCCCAGCAGTGTGGAGCCCCACTGGGGGCAAACCAACCATCCACCCCCAGCAATGTGGTACCCCAGTGGGGGCAGACCCACCCTCCACCCCCCAGCAGTATGGAGCCCCACTGGGGGCAAACCAACCCTCCACCCCCACCATGTCCTTCTCCACTATGCAGGCACCCCCAGGGAAGACCCACCCTCCACCCCCAGCAATGTGGTGCCCCAGTGGGGGCAGACCAACCCCCCCACCCCCAGCAGTGTGGTGCCCCAGTGGGGGCAGACCCACCCCCCACCCCCAGCAGTGTGGTGCCCCAGTGGGGGCAGACCCACCCCCCCACCCCCAGCAGTGTGGAGCCCCAGTGGGGGCAGACCCACCCCCCACCCCCAGCAGTGTGGTGCCCCAGTGGGGGCAGACCCACCCCCCACCCCCAGCAGTGTGGTGCCCCAGTGGGGGCAGACCCACCCCCCACCCCCAGCAGTGTGGTGCCCCAGTGGGGGCAGACCCACCCCCCACCCCCAGCAATGTGGTGCCTCACTGACATTGCAATGAGACCCATGCAGCATTGTTACAGGAAGGCTGTGAATGCAGCACTCACCTCAAAGTCATGAGTGAAGTGAGGCTGAACTCCAGCACGCCACCTTTTTCATACGTGATTCAGACGTGTGATTTTGCCGGTGCCATGATGCAAGATTGATTCCAGCGAGCAATAAATTTAATCAGAATTGATGAGATGGTAATGAATACAAATAGCATTCATGTCCCTCGTCAGCGGGATAACCAGCCCTCCATTAACCCACCATCGGGAGACGGAAAACTTTTAAATATTCTTTCATGGGATATGGGCATTGCCGACTGGGCCAACATTTATTACCCATCCCTAATTACCCATCGTAATGATATGTATATAGTCAGGTTAGTGAAGGGTTAATAATTACATCTCTGTATAAATCAAACACTAGAGGGCGTTACTACTCTGTATTTAAGTCAGCCTCTCAGGGAATTCTGGGAGAAGCACAGGGAGAAGCTTCGAGATGACTGAATGTTAATTAGAGACAGCACAAGGTTAAATCATAGTGTAGTTAGTGACTAGATAGAATATTGAATACTGTAAGACAGATTCAATATCATTTAATTATCATCTGTAGCTCATTAGTGTGTTCGAACTTCATTTAATTAGTAGTGTAATAATAAATTAGTTTTGTTTCAATCTTTTGATTGGTATATTCTTTGTCAAAACTACATCGGGTAATTCTGGAAGAAACAATAAAGAATACAATATATTACCAATCGTGGCAATATAACACCCATGGGGGGGGGCATTTAAGAGTCGCCACATTGCTGTAGATCTGGAGTAGGAACAGATTTCTTCCCTAAAGGATATTTGTGAACCAGACGGGGTTTTACAACAACTGACAATGGTTTCATGGTCACCCTTAGACTTAAGTTTTTTCAGGTTTTTACTCAATTCAAATTTCACCATCTGGCATGGTGGGATTCACACCCAGATCTCCAGATCAAAACCCTGGGTCTCTGGATTACTAGTCCACTGACAATATAACTACACACTTAAATCTTTCTCCCTGGAAGAATTCCAATGTTTGGCTTCCGCTGGATTCTCTGCCACAAAACCGGCTGTGTAAAGGATGGTAAAATATGCCCATTTTCTTAGAGCTCCTTCACCTCAATGTTTGGTACTGCACCCCTGTTCCCAGCCACTGATGTCAGGCTTATAAGTCTGCAGTTTCCTCTTTCCCCTCTCCCTTCTTTCTTAAATTTGTTATCTTCCAGATGCAGGAACCATTTCTGAATCTGTAGAATTTTGGAAGATGACTATCAACGTTTCCATTATCTCAACATCCAACTCACCTTGTCTGAAATTAAATGAAATGAAATGAAAATCGCTTATTGTCACAAGTAGGCTTCAAATGAAGTTACTGTGAAAAGCCCCTAGTCGCCACATTCCGGCGCCTGTTCGGGGAGGCTGTTACGGGAAGTTAGTTAGTGCCTTCAGGAGAGGAGAAATATTGGGCGAAATTCTCCCAACGGGAGACAAACAGCCGACGCCGGAGTGAAACCCGGAGTGTTTCACTCCGGCCGCTTCTCGCCCCCCCGGGGGCTAGGAGCGACGGCGCATGAATTTCGCGCATCGGGCCTTGATGCTTGTATCAAAGCGGCGCACCTGGAATGACACGGCCGACGGCGTCTAAGTGACGTCAGCCGCGCATGCGCAGGTTGGCCGGCGCCAGCCCGCGCATGCACGGTTGCCGTCTTCCCCTCCGCTGCCCCGCAAGATATGGCAGCTTGATCTTGCGGGGTGGCAGAGGGAAAAGAGTGCGTCTTTTAGAGACGCCGGCCCAACGATCGGTGGGCACCGATCGCGGGCCAGACACCTCCTGAGCACGCCCGTGGTGCTCGATCCTCCCTCCGCCCCCCCCCTCCCCCACAGGCCCTACATGCAGCGGTCGCGCGATGTTCACGCCGGCAGCGACCAGGTGTGGTTGGTGCCGGCGTGAACCGGTCGGGTTCGGCAGGCCGCTCGGCCCATGCGGCCTGTCACAAAACGCAACACACCATTTTGGGGGGGTGGGAGAATCACGTGGGGGTGCCATGGCGGCGTGGCGTGATTCGCCCGACCCTCCTGCGATTCTCCCACCCTGCGTGGGGGTCGGAGAATCGCACCCATTGTCTGCAAATATTTATTGTAACAAACTGATGACTAAACGTGCACCTACCTGATATCTGGACATGAGCCTCTCGTCTTTTCCTCAATAACCGGTTTTCCATGAAACATGAAAACCTGTTTACAGAATCACTTGTGACATCAATATGACTCTGGACAGTAATAAGGCCTCTGGAGTCCTTTAGGAATTCCCATTCAGACTGTGCTGTTACATCCTGTCCATTCCCATCCTCCCACCGTATCACTGGATCAGGATACCATCCATCTGATTTACACACAATACGAAGTCCGTCTTTGTTGTTTTCCTCCAGCTGCATCCAAGGCCGGTGTCCAAAACCTGCAATTAGGATTTAATCAGGAATTCAAACTATTGCTCATTTTGTTTAATTTCAAAAATCCATAATCATTTTGATCTGTTAAATAATATTGTAACTCACTGTGCCGACACTGACTATCGCATTGACCTTAGTTTTACTTCAACTCTTCAGTTCCACACTTGATTCAACGCTGCTTTACGTTAATGAGAATCACTCTCACCTCACCATTAGAATTCATTCTGATGACTCCTTCCATTAGTTTACTGATGATTGGAAAGGCTGATGGGGTAATGGTTGGGTTGGATTTGTCCTATTTTTTGAAGGTAGGACTTACCTGGGCAATTTTCCAATTGTCCACAATCAAATATCACATTGTGGGTTACACTTTATCCAGGATATTGTCCTGGGAAAGTAGTCTACCTGTCTCACAGGCTTATTTACAGGGTACAAATCATTCTATGTTCTATAGACATGGACAGTAGTAAATTGAAGGGGTGGAGGTTAGGATGATCTTGGATGAGGATAAATGGTTGGCACAACATCGTGGGCTGAAGGGCCTGTTCTGAGCTGAACTGTTCTATGTAAGTGGAAATACTGGGATTTCTGATATCACCTCTCCAACTTACACCAGGAAGTTATGGACATACAAAACAACTTTGCACTTTCCACTGAGATTTTGCATCATCTAGAAAAAGATGCCTTAGAAATGCCCATAGATTTTGACTCCTATGTGAAACTGAAATGTGCAACTAAATGATGTGAACAGAGTCATGAGTGGATACTCCAATATTCAGTTCACCCAATGATGTTACCCTTCTGAATATGCGCCAACTTGTCTGATAACAGTTTCCCAGCACAAGGACAAACAGTGACATTATTACAATTGTGGGGTCACATATTTGAAGGGTCTTGTGTTGTCTGAGCTCAGAAGGTTTAACTTACTGTGTTGAATGAATTGAACTCCTCGAGTGTCATCGGGAGGTAACTGCTTCGCGCGTGCTTTTTGGACTTAGGATATTTGCTGCTCTGCACTCTGAACTCAGAACTGTTAACGTGTGTGTTGTCTGAACTCTGAAAGATTATGGGCGGGATTCTCCGTCGGTCGATGCCAGAATCGAGAAAGGCTATTGGGCGGAGAGTTGATTTTGACACCAAAAATCGTGGCGGGTAACAGTTTGACGCAAAATATCAATTCTCCAGTGCCTCAACAGCGGCGTCAATACGTTTCAGAACGAACGTACAGTAAACGGCGTTGGCATATCATTAGCGGGCCTGACCCAGTATTCTCTGGGGCCTCCACGATGCTCTGCCTCTACTGGGGCGAATTACCGATTGCGGGGTTCACTTGTGCTTTTAAAAATCGTTAACAGGCGTTGTGGCTACTGAGGGAGAGCGAAGGGGATGGAAAGTGCCCAACACCGTTATAGTTTGCTGACTGGCTGAATTCACTAGGTCCGTGATTGACACCCGGGAGGCTGACAAGCTGCAGCCGCAGATACACATTATACTCCCCACATACACTCATCCCAGCCAATAAGGTTGCGCTGGAGTACACCCATCCCACTGATGGGTGAGCTGAGGCCAGAGGGCACCTAGGGGGGGTGCCTTGCAAGGACACCCGTACATCCCGTGACCCTATGTTCACTAGTCATTACAAGCCCAAGCCGTCTGTAATAATACAGAGGTACCGGTTCAATGCTGCCCGTCCAACCCTGGGAAATAAGTAACGGATTTTCTGACGCTCCTTCATCAGTTAGCGGAACATTGTGATGTAGGTCCATCCCTCCCAGAGATGTTATGAGATTGTTTTGACTGTGAAATCAACAATATGATAACCCAGAGGAAGCTAGAAGTGGAGCCAGCCTTGGACCTGAAAGGGGCCTTAGACTTGTCACTCTCCCACGAGAGGTGGAAAAGGGGGTTGGCCAGTTCCAGGGTTCTGTGGACTTCGACATTCACAATATTGGGTGGCATCCATCCCGAAGAGCGGCCCATTACCTCCCCAGTCACCACCAAAACAACATCACGGTCAGGTCCGATGGTCATGACCACCACGGTCCGACAGCACATCTCCCCAGAGGATGATGGGAAATACCCACAACAGTGCTGCCCTTGTGGTCGCAGCGCCCACAGCGGTGATGACTACCAGAATGGACAGTGAACGCATCGCCCTGGCCAGGTGACACAGACGCCCCGAGCCAGGGCTTTAATTATTGCCCCCTCCGAGAAGGAAGACCTGATGCGGCAAAATTGCATCATGGCCCCCAAGTAGCCCAATTTAGGATAAAGCTTCAAGTCAAAGGTCACCCCCTGGATATGGAAATTGTCACAGGTGCTGCTGTCTCTATTGTTGGACAACAAACTTTCCATCGGCTACATATGGGAATTCTGGCCCTGGGTTTGAGTGATACCAAAGCCCAGCTAGCCACCAGGGAACCATTAACCATCATCACTACCATAGTGACCCAGATCACCACCAGCAGATAACAGTCGGTTAGGTTGCCAGTGGTAGTGGTTCAAGGACCCAGACCCTGTTTTTTTGGCCACAATTTGTTACAAACAGCCTGGCTGAACTGGCAATAAATCTTCTGGATGGAGACTGGCTGTCTTTAGGAAGTCCGGATGTTTTCCAGGAAGGCATGGGAAATATAATGTTGACGCAGAAGCCCAGCCTAAATACTTCAGGGCCCAACCAGTCCCAGACACCCTGATACAAAAGTAGATGACAGATTGGGCCGGCTAGAGAGTTTGGACATCATACACCCGGTCCAGTTTACAGAACTGGCAGCACCAGTGGTCCTGGTACGGAAACTGGTCAAGTCCGTCCACCTGTGTGGCGATTATAAGAAAACAGTAAACAGGGCCTCCTGTTTGGACCGACACCCTGAGCCACACATAGAAGATCTGTATGTAAAGTTGGCCAGTGAATCACTCGTTCATGAACCTCTACTTGAGCCATGTGTACCTCCAGTTGGAGTTAGACACGGTATCACGGCAGTATGTCACCATCAACACCCACAGATGGTTGTACGGGTACACCTGGCTCCCCTTTGGGGTGTCATCAGCGTGTGCGATTTTTCAACGGGTGATGGAAACATCCTCCAGGGTTTTCCCAGGCTGTCTACTGGACAATGTGCTCATTACAGCTGCCAACAACAAGGAACACCTGTCAATGTGGAAGAGTTTCTCTGACGTGGGTGTCCACCTGAAGAGAGGCAAATCTTCCAGAGAAAAAAGGTCATGTACCTCGTACACGGGTTGATAAGGATGGGTTGCCCTGATGGAGGATAAAGTCCAGGCCAACAGGGGAGCACCGACACCTGAAAACATGATTGAGCTGAGGTTATTTTTGAGGCCCAATTATCATGGGACATTCAGCCCAAACGAGGCTACCTTGGCACCCCTCCATGTGCTATTGAAGAAAATCCAGAAATGGGCATGGGAAACGCTGCGAGAGTGACGCACTGCAATCCATCAAGACCCCTCGTCCTCACATATGACGCCTCCCCATATGGCATTGGGGCAGTGGTGTCCCACCGGTGGAACAATGGGACAGAAAGGCTGATAGCATACCCATCCAGAACCCTGGTCGATGCAAAGCGCCGCTCTGTGCAAACAGAGAAGGAATGACTGGTCGTCAAAACGCAGCAAAGAAATTTCACCAGTACATCTATGGCCGTCATTTCACAGCGATCATGGACCATAAGCCCTTACCTGGCCTCTTTAATTCCAACAGCCTCAGCCAGAATCTGATGCTGGCCACTGCTGTAGGCGGCTTATGAATGCAGCTTTGAACATCGTCCAGGAGCACAGATCGTGCATGCAAATGCCCTCAGCCGACTCCCACAACCTGTAAGCCCCCACATTCCCGCCAGTGAGGGGCAAAGTCATATTGACGTTAAATTTCATAGACTCCCTATCCACGATGGCTGCACAAATCCACACGTGGACACAAAGGGATCTGACGCTGGCAAAACTATGCAATATTGTCTTGCATGGCAGGCGACAAGGAAAATCCCCAGAGGAGCTACGGGTCTATCTTGCAAAGCAGCAGGAGCTCAGTAAAGAGGATGACATCCTCCTGCATGGTCAGGTCGGGGCACGATCTTAAAATATTTGCATAGTGCATACCTGGGGGCTTCCATGATGAAAATGCTCGTGTGGAGCGATGTATAATGGCCAGAGCTCGACGGTGACATCAAGTGAATGGTGCAGTAATGTGCAGCTTGCCAGGGGGCAGCACGGTAGCATTGTGGTTAGCACAATTGCTTCACAGCTCCAGGGTCCCAGGTTCGATTCCCGGCTTGGGTCACTGTCTGTGCGGAGTCTGCACATCCTCCCCGTGTGTGCGTGGGTTTCCTCCGGGTGCTCCGGTTTCCTCCCACAGTCCAAAGATGTGCAGGTTAGGTGGATTGGCCATGATAAATTGCCCTTAATGTCCAAAAATGCCCTTAGTGTTGGGTGGGGTTACTGGGTTATGGGGATAGGGTGGAGGTGTGGACCTTGGGTAGGGTGCTCTTTCCAAGAGCCGGTGCAGACTCGATGGGCCGAATGGCCTCCTTCTGCACTGTAAATTCTATGATATGTCTATGAACACCAGTAGCTTCCTCCCTCAGCCTTGCTCCACCCTTGGGAATGGCCATGACATCGCTGGGTGGGGTTACATACCAACTTCATAGGGCCCTTTATAGGGTGAATGATTCGGCTCCTTATAGACACCAACTCAAAGTGGACGGATGTGCACTGAATGGCGCGATCCAACGGCCACGCTGAGCCCAAAAAGCAGTTCACCGCGGCACAACGTGACCGATAGAAGCAACGGGGTGAAACAATTCCAAACTGCTCCATACCATTCACCCTCAAAAGGTTTGGCTGAGCAGACGAAGTGGGGGGGGGGGGGGTCCTGAGATGAGACCCCTTAAAACAGGATAGCTCGGATAACACTAGAATAGCTGTACATGAAAATGAAAAATGAAAATCACTTATTGTCACAAGTTGGCTTCAAATGAAGTTACTGTGAAAAGCCCCTAGTCGCCACATTCCAGCACCTGTTCGGGGAGGCTGGTACATAAGTTTACAGAAGTTAGTTTATTGAGGATTGAAACTAATCATAGAAAATATATCCAGTAATCATTATTAACCATTAAACATGTATTCTTAGAACATAGTAGTAACAGGCATTTAAACTCTTGCTAATAGTAGTGGCCGCAATGTATGATGGGATTTAAGCTAGCTAACTTGGCTACATTCCTAGGACAGAGAGCAATAATGTGGTCAGCAGCCAGCTCAATAAGCAGTTCCAGCAACCTGCGCTCAGGCAAACAATGGTACGAACAGGGACCACACTAAGAAAAGAGACGCGAGTCGGGGAGAGCAAGAGACAGTGGACGTGAGGGTCTAGAAAAATAACAGATGACCAGGGAACAGGATGGTGCAAAATTACAAGTTGATCACGCAGTCACATTGCTGCCGAAAGTAAAATTCTTTGATCAAGGTAAAATCTATAACAGCAAGGATTGGATTGAGTCCAACAGGGGTGGGCTACTGATTTTTGGAAATTGTATAACTGTTGAACCTGAAGCAATGTAAAGCAGAGCGGTTTTGCCGTTTATCCAAATCACTCTCTCTTACATTAAACCAAGCTTGGAAAGTAAAGCCATCTTAACCAGAATTGTTCTCTCCGCAGCTCTTTGTGTTAGCTGAACTGGAATTAGGTGGGGAAAATTCCCACATAAAATCCAGCTCAATAGTCAGTCTCTGAAAACGCTCCGACAGCGGATAATCCAGACGTTTAAACAAGGCATGGAGAAACAGAATGTGGGTTCCACTGAAACAAAGCCAGGTATTCAGTTACTGAATGACACCACATATCACAACCGGGATAGCACCGGCAGAATTTCTAACGGGCCAACTCCTCCGGACCCACCTGAATTTAACGTTCCCGAGTCTTGGCAATTGAAGCAGGATCTCCAGAAGAGGTAACATGATCAACAAAAGTGTGACTGAGGTATTAACCAAGAGACTGTGTTCATTTTCGGAATTTCAGGATGGTGTCCAATGGAACCCAGGGACTACAGAGCAGAAAATGGGGCCTGTTTCTTATACAGTCAGGACTAGAGAGCGAACCAAGCGGAATCAGGTGGACCACCTCAAGGGGAGGGATCCCACCCTGAAGGAAGCTAGGCTGGATGAATCTGTGCCTTCACCAACCTGTTTTCGATCCTTTAGTCAGGAAGCACTTCCGACCAGGGACCTATGCCAGGGCCATGGATGACTCGGCCTTGGATATGGTCACGGAATCCTCAGCGTTCTCAGAAATCATAGACAGGCTCCCGACATTGCTCCTTCGTCGTTCTGCATGAAAAAGATATTCCCTGACACATGACCCCTTGACCCAGCTGGGGAAGCGCTGCCACGGGCGAAACAGCAAAGGAGATCCCCTCAACAACCCATTGCAGGGGAACCTTTGGGCTTGTGGGAGGGGGGGGGGGGTGATAAAATAACCCTCACGAGACCCACGGGGTCACATTGATCAATCCCCTCGTGGGGTCTAGAATTCGAACTCTCCCACTAAAGCCAGCCCAAATCGGGACCAGCACTTCCGGTAATCCCGATGGGGATCTGTGAGCTGTAAGCCGACCTTTACTTTATGTCAACTAATTAAGTGTTGTTTAATTTACCTTCTCGGGCCTCCTGAGCTTTTATTCCCCAGAGCCGAGAAAGGCTGAAATTTATGCCTCACATTGATCAAACTTTAGTCGTTTACAAGATGAACAAACCTCCAACTTCCAGATGTATCACTGCTTCATCGTGGTATGTTTTAGAGCCAATGAAACAGGTGTAACTCCCTCCATCTGATGCTTTTATCTTCTTCAGTTTGAGAGAGGCATTTCCACGGGGAAACTCATCTTTAAAAAGTTCTGTTCTCCCTCGATAAGCTTTGTCCTGCACGTCAGGTCGGTCCTGTCCATTGCTGTATAAATGTACTGGTGAAGCTGAGTCTGATGTAAACCATCGAATCTCCAGGTTATCCAGAGATATATCTGGTACCAGTTGGCACTCTAATACAATATCATCACCCACAGTGACTACGATGGGATCATCAGGCACAAGAACACGGAATCTCTCTGGAAAATAGAACATTTCAAACATCAACATAAATAATGTGCGAATAGATTTAATCTTTGGGAGATATTTAAAGGAAAAATTAACATTTGATTTTTGTTGCTATAACTTCCGATATGTTCAGCTCTCTTTGTCTTTGGGCGGGATCAGAAAAGGGATCAGAAAATCACACAAGACGGTCAAATCACATTTCACACCAACGTAAAGGCGGGATGCGATTGTCCTCACCCCCTGTCAGTGACGTAATGGGATTCCTGACGTTTAACATCGGGAACATAATTCCATATATCTGCATCTAATTATCAGACCTCTACACCTGAATCATCCTCCTCCCCGAAACCCTGTAAGAAAGTCCATTCCCGTTGGGATGGGGAGGGTGTGTGTGTATGGTGGTGGGGGGGGCGGGGGTTCCTGGTTAACATTTCTGGGCTGGGGCAGCCTTTAAAAATGGCGCCCAGATCATCAAAAATACTAAGTGACATTGCGGGATCCACTCGTTTAAGTTTTTTACAGGATGTCCCAAACAATATAATGGAGAAAAGTGACCGTTGGTGTCGGCATCTTGACACCTCCTTTCCTACCCAATCATGCCGTAACCATTAAAATTAAGAAAGACTTTAACGTTCTCTGGCCTTCGCCCCAGCTTTCACCGCAAGAATCAGGAAAATAAATTAAGAACAATGGCATCAAAAGGACAGAACATTAAGGAAAATGTAACTATTCCCTCTTGTATTGTTTACACATTTACTGTGTAGTTTCCATGAATAAGTCAGGTAATAAATGCGTTCTGACCAGTAACCTCAGGGTTGAGTGGTACTGTAATTAAAGAATTGGGGAGAGGGTCACAGATTCTTTGTCTTTCTTTCTCAATTTTTTAAAATGTATTTTATTACAAAATATAAAATTTACAAAACATAAACAATTCGCAAAACAAGCTTCCCAACCAACGATTATACAGTTTGTACAAATGTTTCTCCTTTTTCACCTCTTCTCCCCCCCCCCTCACCTCCCCCCCCCCCCCCCCCCCCCCCCACGACAAACAACTCCTCAAACATGGTCACAAACATCCCCCATCTTGCCTCAAACCCCTCCATTAATCCCCTTAACTCGTATTTTATCTTTTCCAGCTGAAGGGAACCATACTGGTAACCCAGCCAGGCCGCTACCCCCGGTGGCGTTGCTGACCGCCACTCCAATAAGATTCGTAGCTGGGCAATCAGAGAGGCGAAGGCCCCAATATCGGTGTTGCACGTTTTACTTGAGTGTAATTCGCGTTTATTGGAGTGTATTAACACGCCTCCATTTAAAGGCCGTGTGCTTAACACTGCTAGGCTCTGTGTATGTATTCTCAGCTCGGGAGTCGCCAGGTGCCGTATAACACCTCACAGATATTCCAAGGTCAGGTTCAAAGTAATAAAACGATACACCGATTAGTAAGTTCCAAACGATCAATATTTATTATACAAATATAATAAATACGCATGCACACGCTAAGGGACTAAGCTATAACTAAACTAAGCGATCAGAATACTTAACTAAACAGGAACAGGCAAGGTCAGGGAGCGAGGCCTTCGTTCCGATCTTGGTCTGCAACCTTCAGAGAGTGTGCTGGTCGCTGGGGGTCTAGTGGGCCTGGTTCGCGTAGCGAGCGTCGTATTGGCACTTACGGTTCGGCGGCTGGTGCTCAACGGCTGGAGTCAGGATACAGGTCGAAGTTCTTGGTCAAAGCCGGAGCACGAAAACAACAGACAGGACCATGTGTGGGGTCTATCTTTTATAGGACCCCAATGTCCGTGCCTCTTTTGGGGCGGGCTTTACCTTCAGGTATCGATTGGACCAAATTCTAATCGATATCTTTTGAATTCCCCCAATGTGAGGGTCTCTTCTTGATGGAGGGGGCGGTTTCTATAGTGGATACCTCTGGTGCCGTTCTGTCTGGACATCCACTTAAAGTATCTATTCAAACCTAAATGTTGCCATTGTGTGTGCCCAGATCTGGATTGCCTCATTAATATGCAAAGCGTTTTGCCATTAACACCTTTGGTTTGAGATCTTCCACCTGGCCAGAAACTAGTTTTGCTGCTTGCAAAATGCTAATCAGTCTTTGCAGACTGCTGTCTTGGCTAAACTGCTTTTTCCCTGCAGTCTTAGCAATTCTCCATCTTGTTAGTCCAGTGTCCATTTTAGGTGGCTACAGTGGCTACATTCCCTCCTTGTGATCCTCACAATCAAAATATTGTGAAGGATCACCTATGCACGTTGCTTCGAGTGCTTCTGGGGTGCCTTCTTTGTGTTCCCTGACCTCGGCAAGCTCCTGAGCGTCTACTCTGTCCTTGACTATGGGAAGAAAAATTTTTTACCTGACATCTCTACTTGGCGCTATGTCAAAGGGGACATGCATTACCAAAAACCGGGAACCTCTACCTATCACAACTATCCTTATCTTACCTTAAACATTTCATTACAGACTAAACCTCATCCATTCATACCACATCACATAACATTTCCTGACTCGGCAGTCGAGTTCAGGACAATATAATACATGGGTATATTTTATTTTATTCACACAGTGCTTTATTCATCAAGGGGCAAAGGGGATTGATGAAACCGAAAAATAGGGGATCGAACTCCATAGACGGTTGAGGGGCAAGAACGGGAGGCTCTCCTCTTCCACTTCCTCAACCTGAGGGTCTGTACGATGATGACGAGGATTGCAATCACTAGCAGTGATTCAATCACGTATGACATGGAGTACCATGTCATAAATTTTGTGCACCAGGTCTGAACCTCACTGATCAGAGCTGAGCACGGGGGAGTTGCTGTGAGTGAAACATTTACGGCGGGGTTGTGGGGGAAACGTGTCTTGCTTTGACATAAACAAATACAACATTTAAGAGCAATAAGTAGGCTTCCATCATCTTCTCTTCGTTCTCCTTTTTCTCTTCCTCCGGTATGGCCGATCCTTGCTGTGATCCCTGTTTCGTCCTTCGAAAGCTATGGGATCAAGCACAGTATCTGTCAATACAGCTTAATATCCGTACTTGTTAGTGTATCTGTCTTTCAATTCCAATTGACCCATTAAAATGACTGGCCAAGTCACACCCTGTGACTCCCCTCATTTTTTTTTTCAAAAGCGAATTTAATGAACACAATACACCTAACAACTGTCCTCCTGCGAGCCGTCTCGCAGGCTTTGCTCATTTACCATCCGAATGTTCCTGGATGTAAATAGTATGTGGGATGGCGGCCTAAGGGCTGCCTAACGAAAAATGAAAACAAATTGGAAACAAAAGGTCGAATGGGTTGCGTATGGGCCGCTACGGGTACGATTTGAATGGGATCCCCGGGTAAGGCGTGCTGTGCCATACCCGAGCTTGGCTGACCAAAGTGGGTTCTCAGACAGGGCGGGTCCTCAGTGCCGTTTGTCCACTGCCTGAGTAACCTGGAGTAAACGGGCAAGAATGTGTTTACCGTGGATTTGCAGCCTCTATTCGCCGAATAGAGGGGCACCTAAAAACCAAGGGAGGAGCCAAGATGCTCCTTTTGAAAATTGAGCTGGGCTTCAGACAATTTAACTGATAAGGTGAGCTGCTCACCATAGAAAGTTCTCAGACGTATCTGCAGTCAAACTAAAGTGCGTGCGAGGTGGTCACAATCTTTTCAGCTGAAAAGATCTGCAATCAAACCCTTAACATATTAACAAACAAACATAAACTGACAAACAAACATACGTGCAGGTTCCATCAGAAAGGAGATCGCTTCCCTCAAACGATTCCTATTTTACATCATCTGGACACCTCACTTTTCCTCTGTCTCTGTGAACAGGGTCACAAAGGGGTTGCCGTATCGGGATTCAGACACTGTGTCGTCCTGCTCTCCCGGATCCCACACCCTTGTGTGGATCAGGCATGATATCTTTGAATTGTGTGACTGGGGGTCACTTTCGTCATTGCGGACAAGTCGGTACGAATTGTCCCTGTGCCAGAGTGTTGGGTCTAAAAGTGAATGGGTATTGTCGGGGTAGTCGGGGTCGGGTGGTGGGTCTGGGTTTTTAATGTAAGTGACTTCCATGGGGTCACTGGAGTCGGGGTCATTGTCGCTGCAATGTGGGCTGTAGTGTGGTGTGCTGTGGCTGTCCTCAGAGTCAGTGTCTGCATCGCTGTCTCTGCCGCGGCAGCTTGTGGGCGTTTCGGGGCGTGGTCTGTCGTGGTCAGTGGGCGGAGTCGTGGGCGAGTCCGATGAAGAACTGGTCTGTGAGGGGGATGGTGGAAACGTGTCTCTAGTGGGTGGGGTGGGGTGTTCTGCTGCGTCTAGCAGGACATGGTGTGCATGGTTGGCCTGTGTTCCATATGCCTTTAACTGGTTGATATGGAACCACGCGGTCTTACCATTAGGATATTTTATCCTATAAACTGAGGGGCTAATTTTATCCGAAATTGAGTATGGGCCGGAATATTTTGGTGCCAAAAAACTGCTGGGGTTATATACAGATAGCATTACCTGTTGCCCAACCTGGAATTCTGTGGGGTGTACGGTCTTGTTAAAGCATGCTGTGCGTTGTCTACGGCGTTTCCCTAGCTGAACTGCGGCTGCGATCTGTGCAGACCTCAGTCTCAACCAGGTCTTTAACGGTCTTTTCGTGTGTGAGGGCCGTCACTTCGGGGCTAGTCATGTCCAGTCCTAAAAGGAATTCTGTACCTTTCATAGGGCGTCCGGTCATGAGTGTGTGTGGTGTGTATCCTGTGGAAGTTGAAACTGTATTTCTGATGAACATGAGTGCAAATGGGAGCACTGAATCCCATGTTGAGTTGTTCTCTTGTACCATTTTTCTAAGTGTGGATTTTAGGGTCCGATTCATGCGCTCTACAATCCCGCTGGACTGTGGGTGATACGCAATATGAAAGTTTTGTTTTATGCCAAATATTGTCAGGATGTTCTTCATGACCCGTCCTGTGAAGTGAGATCCCTGGTCCGAATCAATGCTTCGGGGTAAACCCCATCTCGTGAAGATGTGGTGGGTCAGGATCTTTGCAGCTGTCTTAGCTGTATTCGTTCTAGAGGGGAATGACTCTACCCATTTGGTAAAGGTATCGATGACCACCAGAACGTATTTATAGCCATTCCTACAAGGGGGCAATGGTCCTATAAAGTCGATCTGGAGGTTTGTCCAGGGGCCATTAACTGGTTGAGTATGCCGAAGTTGTGCCTTTTTAGAATACCTCTCCGGGTTATTCTGGGCGCAAATAAGGCAATTCTTGATGTAGTGGGTTACATCTGTCCTTAGGTTAGGCCACCAACAGAGCTGCCTGAGGTGCCTCGTGGTTGCGTCGATCCCTTGATGCCCGTGCCCATCATGGAACAAAGCAATCATTTCATTCCTGTCCTGCTGCGGGACCACATAAAGCTGATCCTTTATGATCACACCCTCATGTGTGGTCAGTGCGTGTCTGAACTTGTCATACTGTGGCACAAAGTTGCCTTTGAAAATCTCCCTGAGATCCTCATCCTGCTTCTGTGCCTCTACTAGATCTTTAATATCGGTCTGTGAGACTTGAACTGCGCTCACAGGGGCGCTAGCTGGTGCGCTAGCTGGGGGTGTCCACAAGTGTCCTCGCCTGGAACCTGCCTTAGCCAGTGCGTCGGCTTTTACATTCCCAGGGGGGGATGACCTATGGTGGCTTCTCACTTTGATAATGCCGAAGGTCCTGTCCTTCGCTTTCTCTAAAATGTGTTGGAGTAAAGGGGCTGATGGAAGGGGTTTCCCATCTGCGGAGACAAAACCTCGTGTCCTCCACAGGGGTAGAAAATCTGTTAAACTATTGCAGACATATAGACTGTCCGAATATATGTCCGCTGGGCTGGGGAAAGAATCGGGGTGGTCCACTATATATGCTATAGCCGCAAGCTCTGCTGCCTGCGCGCCTAAGTGTCCTGGTAATTTTAATGCTATCTCTTCGAGAGCGCGCCCCTGCGCGTCCTCGACATAGATGCCGCATCCTGTGATACGCTCACCTTCTAAAACTGTGGATGAACCGTCTACGTATATCCTCAGTGGTCCACATGTGTCTGTGGGTTGGGGGCTTTGTCTGGGGTTCCCTATCTTCCTGGGGGGTGTCTTCGCTATAAAGGGTCCTGTGTTGTGTAGGGGTGCTACAATTTCACAATCATGGGGCTGTCCTGGATATTGGAGGTTGTCGGCTAAAAATGTGTGTGTGCGGGTCCGTTTTACTGTAATGTCCCGTCCTTGTAAGAGTAGTGTCCACCTAGCTGCCCTAATCTGGCTAACTGAACCGTCCTTCAGTCGACCGTCTAGGAGTAACTGTGTGGGGGTGTGCTCGGTCAAAATGGTGGTGGGGTTGAGTCCGGTAATGTAAGAAAAGTATTGTACTGCCCAGAAGACAGCAAGGAGGTGCCTCTCGCAGGCTGAAAATCCTTGTTCCACTGGGTCTAACAGTCGGGAGACATAGCTGCTCGTGCCGTTCCTGAAGTAACACGGCCGAGAGGGTCAGATCTGTGCTCGCTACCTCTATTGCATAGGGGGAAAGTTGGTCTGGGACTTGTAGCGCGGGTGCTGCGCTAAGGGCTTTCTTTAACTCTTCCACAGCCTCTGTATGCTGCGGAAGCCATTCCCAGGGGGCTCCTTTCTTAAGGAGGTCTGAGAGTGGGGCGGCTTTTGTCGCGAATCCGTCGATGTGGTTCCGACAATAACCAACCAGTCCTAAGAACGACCGGAGGGCTGAAACATTCTGGGGAAGGGGCAATTTGACAATCGAATCAATTCTTTTGAATTCGATCTCGCGTTTGCCGTGTGTGATGACTGTTCCCAAATACATCACTTTATTTTCCAAAATCTGGGCCTTTCTTGGGTTAACTTTACAGCCAATTGAGGTTAAAAGTTCCAGGAGTTCGGCCAGAAGCGTAATGTGCTCTGCCTTTGTGTCTGTCTGCAGTAGTAGGTCGTCTACATACTGTACTAGACATTCTGGGCGGGAAAATTTTTCTAAACCATTCGCCAGCTGTCGGTGGAAAATGGAGGGGGAATTATGGAATCCTTGTGGAAGGCATGTCCACGTATACTGTTGAGCTTTGAAAGTGAAGGCAAATTTGTACTGGCACGCCTTTGCCAATGGTATTGACCAGAAGCCATTGCTAATGTCCAATACCGTGAAATATTTGGAGTTGAGTCCCTGTTTGAGCATGGTCTCGGGACTTGTTGCTACCGTGGGGGCTACTGCTGGGGTTACTTTATTGAGTTCCCGATAATCAATGGTCAGACGCCATGATCCGTCGGGCTTTCTCACTGGCCAAATAGGGGCATTATTGGTCGAGGCTACTGTTCTAAGCACACCTTGCTCCAATAAGCTACCTATCACTTTCTCTATTTCTACCTCTGCTTCTAGGGGAAATCTATACTGTTTTTGTGGTCTGGGGTCAGGTCCGGTAACGTGAATTTGTCCAGTCATTCTGCCGCAGTCGTGCCGGTGACTGGCAAATGCTGTCCTATGTTTGTTTAATACTGCCTTAACTTGTCTGTCCGTGTTTAGTGTAGTCAAGTCAAATGAGTATTCTCCTACTGCGCTAATCCGATTAGCGTAGTCTCCTACTGTGAGGGTAGCGGGTGCTCTGTCCGATCTTGCCATTCGCCAGACACACTGGTTCACTGGGTCGAACGACAGGCTATGTGCATTCATAAAATCTATCCCTAGGATGTGTTCTGCTGTCCGGGGAAGATTTACTAGAACAACGGGGTGTTTGGTGGAAATGTTCCCTAGCTGGATTGCTACGGGTGCTGTAATGTGTCCCTGCTGCGAGTGTCCTGTGAACCCGCTAAGTGTGATGGTGGAGGTGGTCGGCCACGTGTCTGCCTGTGCCGTGGTTGTGGAATTAATCGTGGTGCGGGACCCTCCTGTGTCCCAAAGTAACTCTATGGGCTTCCCTTTTACCTTTGCCGTGACTACCGGTCTTCCTGATGGATCCCATAGTGTGTCACAGACCCAAGTGGGGGAGCCCGAACACCGTCAGTCCGTTCCGTCCACATTGGTCTGTCCTGACTGGATCCCTATACTATGGATCGGTTTGGCTTTATTGCGATTCAGAGTGCCTGTCTGCTGGCCTCTCTGTGATCTCTGGGGTGCGTTACATTCTTTTGCCCAATGTCCTAACTGGCCACAGTTGTAGCATTCCTGCGACTTCTGTGGAGGGCTGCTCTTTCCTTCATTCACCCACGCGGGGTTTTGGTGCTCTCTCACTGCCTGTATGTCTGCTGCAGCCTGAGCCTCTTCTGGGGATTTCACTTTGCCTCTGCCCTGAACTGATTGCTCCCAAGCGCGGGACAATCTTTTCAGGACCCACTTCTCATTATGGGCCTCCTCTGAGGGGTCATAGCTGTTGCAAGCGCTCTGTCCTGCTTCTGTTGCATGAGAAATTATGGTGCGCGTCCATTTAACCATATTTTCTCGGTTCAAATGGGCTCTATTTAAATCGCCAAATACTGCGTTAAAATGGATCCACGGCCTTCCTGCGAATGCTGTGTGGTGCTCGGTTTTCTTCTGTCGGCACTTATTAAGTCCTTCTACGGGGTCACCTCGATTATACCCTATGGCATCTAAAATGGAGGTGTGCATTTCCTCTAGGGTGCCTCCGCCAACGTTCTGTGGGTCGGGGAGGGCTGCTACAACCGATGGGTCTAAACTCAGAACTGTGAGTTTAACCTGCTCTCTTTCGTCCAGGCCGTACATGGTTGCCTGTTGCTTTACCTTTGCGAAAAACTGGTGGGGAGAAACGGAGTGATCTTTTCACACGCGTCCCTTAGTTGGGTTACAGTTAAGGGGGTGGTGTAAGTAATATCAGGTGCGCCTTCTGTGGTCGCTTTCCTTTTGGTGGTGACTGGATTCATTGGAACGGTAACTAGCTGATCTGTGGGGGGTTGGGGTGCTTGTCTTTTCTGCTGCGCTGCTGGCGCACATGTTCCCTGAACATAACGCTGCGCTGTCTCACTTAACTCTTTCCAGTCTGGGGCATTCTCCTCATCTAACTGCGTTCCAAAGGTGCTTTGAAACCCATTTTGTACTGAAAGCAGCGATTGCAGCTCCGCAATCTGCTTCCTGCATTTCGCATGATCTACAGTACTCTGTCTTTGTTCTGTGGTGGCAGCATGGAGTGCTCTCAAAGCTGCTTTAAGGTCAGAGCATTGCCTCTGCAAAGCCTCTACCTACTTCTCTGATTCTTCTCTTATCAGGACGGCACGTTGCACGTCCTGATAGGCCTTTTCGTACTGGGTCTGGGAACTGCTGAGATGGGCTAGACAAGACTGATGTGCCCTCTTGGCATCATCCACCTCTCTACCTTTCTCTGCCAACTTCCCTCTAAGATCCATGTTTTCCTTTTCGATGTCCCTGACATCCACTTTACTCATTCTATTTCTTTCTTCTAATTCTGCCCGGAGCGTCTGAACGACCTCCTCTGTGCCTCGCAATTGTGCCAAACAGGACACAATCGCCATCGGCTTACGTGCTTTACTCATATTTTTCTTGTGAATTTGAGAGAGGTTCTCCCACCAAGTATGTCCTATACTTCCGGGACCTGTCTCCTCATTCAAACAAAATTCTTTCCAAAGGGGCCATCCCTTTCCTTGCAGATACTTGCGGAGTTCCAGCTCCCACATGGGACACTGACCTACTCGGCTACTGCTGGTCGCTGCGACCACAAACCGTTCTGGGTTCATGAGGCGTTCCATTGCCTGCATGGCCATTTTTTTTCTGACTCACTTTAAATTTAGAACAGGTGTTGAGGTTATGTCTCACGAAACGGGTAAGGCTTACGCTATGTTCCGTTCACAAAACTACCGAAAGTTTGTTGCAACAAAAATGCTTTCAGGTTTTCGTTACAACCCTGTTAGTACGCATGCACTAAACACACTTCCGAATTACGTTTATTCCTTTGAACACCTTGAATATTTGTGATTTCTTTCCTTTTTCTTTACCAGATTTCTAATTCAAATTTCAGGGTCCTCGACGGAGTGGGGGTACCACTTGTAACCGTATCCCATCAGAGTCGCCACTAAATGTTGCACGTTTTACTTGAGTGTAATTCGCGTTTATTGGAGTGTATTAACACGCCTCCGTTTAAAGGCCGTGTGCTTAACACTGCTAGGCTCTGTGTATGTATTTTCAGCTCGGGAGTCGCCAGGTGCCGTATAACACCTCACAAATATTCCAAGGTCAGGTTCAAAGTAATAAAACGATACACCGATTAGTAAGTTCCAAACGATCAATATTTATTATACAAATATAATAAATACGCATGCACACGCTAAGGGACTAAGCTATAACTAAACTAAGCGATCAGAATACTTAACTAAACAGGAACAGGCAAGGTCAGGGAGCGAGGCCTTCGTTCCGATCTTGGTCTGCAACCTTCAGAGAGTGTGCTGGTCGCTGGGGGTCTAGTGGGCCTGGTTCGCGTAGCGAGCGTCGTATTGTCACTTACGGTTCGGCGGCTGGTGCTCAACGGCTGGAGTCAGGATACAGGTCGAAGTTCTTGGTCAAAGCCGGAGCACGAAAACAACAGACAGGACCATGTGTGGGGTCTATCTTTTATAGGACTCCAATGTCCGTGCCTCTTTTGGGGCGGGCTTTACCTTCAGGTATCGATTGGACCAAATTCTAATCGATATCTTTTGAATTCCCCCAATGTGAGGGTCTCTTCTTGATGGAGGGGGCGGTTTCTATAGTGGATACTTCTGGTGCCGCTCTGTCTGGACATCCACTTAAAGTATCTATTCAAACCTAAATGTTGCCATTGTGTGTGCCCAGATCTGGATTGCCTCATTAATATGCAAAGCGTTTTGCCATTAACACCTTTGGTTTGAGATCTTCCACCTGGCCAGAAACTAGTTTTGCTGCTTGCAAAATGCTAATCAGTCTTTGCAGACTGCTGTCTTGGCTAAACTGCTTTTTCCCTGCAGTCTTAGCAATTCTCCATCTTGTTAGTCCAGTGTCCATTTTAGGTGGCTACAGTGGCTACAATCGGTCTTCCTCCCCTCCATCAGCTCCGGCTTCTCCAAAATCCCAAATATTGCCACCAAAGGGTCCGGCCTAACCTCCTCCCCACTATCCTCATTAGCACCGCGAATACTCCCGCCCAGAACCTCTCCAACGTTTCACAGCCCCAGAACATATGTGCATGTGATTCGCTGATACCCGCCCACGCCTTTCACAATCATCTGCCACGCCCTGAAAGAACCCACTCATTCTTATCCACGTCATATGTACACTGAGGGTACATATGACACAGAGGGTGGTGAGCATCTGGAACGGGCTGCCAGAGGCAGCGTTAGTGGCAGGTACAATTTTGTCCTTTAAATTGCACCGTGGACTGCACCACCGGGCTTCCTGAGTACCTGCTCGGTGTCATTGGCAACACTGCCGTCACCATAGCCCTTAAGCTGGACCCCTTACAGGACTCCTCCTCCATCCTAACCCATTCTACCCCTTCACCTTCCCACCATCGCCCCACCTTCTCTGCATTCACCGCTCAATAATAATGAAGCAGATTCGACAATGCCAACCCTCCCTGCTGCCTCTGTAGCAGGGTCCTCCTAACCCTTGGCACCTTCCCCGCCCATACAAAGTCCAAAATCCGGCCATACAAAGTCCGAAATAAACATTCTCAATTTTAGTGGTTATTTCATAAGTAACAAAAAAGAAATGAATCAGGAATCGGATCCCTGTCGTTTCAGGGAATATTAAACTAGAGAGTGGGAAAAACTTGACCTCCTCTTGAGAAATAAGGAAGGGCAGGTGACAGACGTTGGGACCAGTGACCATAATTCCATTAGTTTTAAGATAGCTACGGAGAATGACAGTTCTAGTCCAAAAGTTAACATTCTAAATTGGAGCAAGGCCAATTTTGATGGTATTAGACAGGAACTTTCAAACGTTGATTGGGGGAGTCTGTTTACATGCAAGGGGATAGCTGGTAAGTGGGAGGCTTTCAAAAGAGTGTTAACTAGGGTTCAGGGTGAGCACACTCCTCTGAGAGTGAAGGGTAAGGCTGGTAGAAGTAGGGAACCCTGGATGACTCAGAATATTGAGGCCCTGGTCAGAAAGATGAAGGAGGCATATGATATGCATAGGCAGCTGGGATCAAGTGGATCCCTTGAAGAGTATAGAGGTTGTCGGAGTTGAGTTGAGAGAGAAATTAGGAGGGCAAAAAGTTTACATGAGATTGCTTTGGCAGAAAAGGCAAAGGAGAATCCAAAGAGCTTCGACAAATACATAAAGAGCAAAAGAGTAATGAGGGAGAGAGTAGGGCCTCTTGAGGATCTACAAGGTTATCTATGTACAGATCCACAAGAGATGGATGAGATCCTAAATGAATATTTCTCATCAGTATTTACTGTTGAGAAAGGCATGGATGTTAGGGAACTTAGGGAAATAAATAGTTATGTCTCGAGGAGTGTACATATTACAGAAAAGGTGGTGGGGAAGTCTTAAAATGCGTCAAGGTAGATAAATCCCCGGGAACTGATGAAATGTGTCCCAGGATGTTGTTGGAGGCTAGGGAGGAAATTGCTGGCCCCCTAGCTCAGATATTTGAATCGTCGACAGCCACAAGTAAGGTGCCTGAAGATTGGAGGGTAGCAAATGTTGTGCCTTTGTTTAAGAAGCGCTGCAGAGAAAAGCCTGGGAACTACAGACCGGTGAGCCTAACGTCTGTGGTGGGTAAGTTGTCAGAAGGTATTCTGAGAGACAGGATCTACAGGCACTTAGAGAGGCAAGGACTGATTAGAGACTGTCAGCATGGCTATGTAAGGGGAAAGTCATGTCCCATGAATTTGATTGAGTTTTTTGAAGGGATAACTAAGAAGGTAGATGAGGGCAGTGCAGTCGACGTTGTCGACATGGGCTTTAGCAGGGCCTTTGACAAGGTACCACATGGGAGGTTGTTGCATAAGGTTAAATCTCATGGAATCCAGGGCGAAGTAGCCAATTGGATACAAAATTGGGTTGGCGAGCAAAGCCAAAGGGTGGTTGTGGAGGGTTGTTTTTCAAACTGGAGGTCTGTGACCAGCGGTGTGACTCAGGGATCAATGCTGGATTCACTGTTATTTGTTATGTATATTAATCATTTTGATGAGAATGTAGGAGGCATGGTTAGTAAGTTTGCAGATGACACCAAGATTGGTGGCATAGTGGACAGTGAAGAAGGTTATCTAGGATTGCAATGGGATCTTGCTAAATGGGGCCAGTGGGCCGATGAATGGCAGATGGTGTTTAATTTCGATAAATATGAAGTGATGCATTTTGGTAGATCAAATCGGGGCATGACTTACTCAGTTAATGGTAGGGAGTTGGGGAGTGTTACAGAACAAAGAGATCTAGGAGTACAACTTCATAGCTCCTTGAAAGTGGAGTTACAGGTGGACAGGGTGGTGAAGAAGGCATTCGGAATGCTTAGTTTCATTGGTCAGAACATTGAATACAGGAGTTGGGACGTCTTGCTGAAGTTGTACAAGACATTAATTAGTAAGGCCATACTTGGAATACTGTGTACAGTTCAGATCACTCTATTATAGAAAGGATATTATTAAACTAGAAAGAATGCTACCAGGACTTGATGGTTTGAGTGATAAGGAGAGGCTGGATAGACTGGGACTTTTTTCCCTGGAGCGTAGAAGATTTAGGGGTGATCTTAAATAGATCTAATAAATAATGAATGGCATCGACAAGGTAGGTAGTCAACATTTTTCCCAAATGTAGGGGAGTCTAAACTAGAGGACAAGGTTTAAGGTGAGAGGGGAGAGATACAAAAGGGTCCAGAGGGGCAATTGTTTCACGCAGTGTGTGGTGAGTATCTGGAACGAGCTGCCAGAGGCAGTAGTCAAGGCGGGTACAATTTTGTCATTAAAAAAGCATTTAGACAGCTATTTGGGAAAGATGGGTATAGAGCGTTGTGGGCCAAATCCAGGAAATTGGGGTGAGCTTAGTGGTAAAAACTGGGCGGCTAGGACAAGTTGGGCCGAAGGGCCTGTTTTCATGCTGTAAATACCTATGACTCTATGAATGATTTGCGCCGGAGAATGGATCAAGCTGTGATATTTGCAGTGTTGAATACAAGTTCAGCTATTTCTGCAGTACTCAGTTAGTGTTCACAGTTCTGCTGAACATAATTTCAGACGGTAACACTGGCTGTGAAGGAATTCCCAGGCACATTCAGTTCCATTATTGTATTCTGAGCAGACTGTTTTGGATCAGCCATTCAGCTGATTGATCTTCAGATTAATAATATACCAGTTCAGCCTTTTATTGCTGAACGAAGAACCTCTCTGTGTTCACTTCAATTTTGTTCATGATTTATTAAAGAACAACTTGTGTTTATACTAATACATTTAATGTAAGAAACAGTCCCAAGATGTGTCACAGGAGCATTCTCAATCTAAACTTGTCTCCAAATCACATAATGCAGATTAGAGAAAATAACCAAAAGCCTGGTCAAAAAGATAAGTTTGAAGAAATATTTAAAGGAGTAAAGTGAGCGATCGAGGCAGAGAAATTTAAGGACGTTCCAGAGGTGACGGCCTCGGGGGCTGAAGTCACAGTCGCCAATGATGGAAAGTTTAAACTCGAGGATGTTGAACAGATCAGAATTAGATTAGCGTAGATACCTCAGAATGTTGTGGGAAATGTTAAGCGGAGACCCCAAAAGTGCCCACACAGGCTGGAAAACTGACCCCTTTCAGTTACCACACAAGCCCTGCCAAGCACCGAAAGGGCTGTCATTCTGATGAGACATTAAACTAAAGCCGAGTGTACTTGAGGATGTGAAGGATCTCATGAAACTATTTAAAGTAGTTTAGGGATTTCTCTCAATGTTGTGGCACCATTCCTCCCTCAGCTAATATCACAAACAGATCACCTGCTCAGTGAGCCCATTCCCTGTTAATGTGACCTTGCTCCATACAAACTGGCTGCTGCATTTACCTACATAGTTAGATTTGTTTTTCTGGAAAAGGAGAACAATGTGGTTCTTTAACTGAAGTCTATAAGATTAAGAAGGAAATCTCCAAACTGTTTGACCCTATTAATATTTTCATGATGTTCAAAGATTAAAATATTCAGATAGCAATGGAGAATTACCAGTACAAGAAAAGGGTAGAAGAAATTTCCCATCCTCAAAATAATCAAGCTGCCACAATAATGAGAAGAAACAAAGATAACAAACGATGGAAATCTGAAACAACAGAACATGCTGGAAATGAACAGGTCGATCAGAGTCTATGAAATGAAAGGATAACGTTGTGTGTGGGCTCCCTTTTCCATGACAGTCTCGGGTCGAGTGCATAGAGATGTGAGGTTAGATGTTGGGGAATGAAACTGAAGCAGATTGTGTACCGGCTTCAAGAGGCATTTCTGGAGAGAGAACAGATTGAAAGATTCATAGGGAGAGGAATAGGTAGATTTCCCCAGGATAAAGATCTTTATTTGGACTATTTTTCATTGCAAAAACTCAAACAATAAGTTAACTAATTTGGTGAAGATATTCTTGTTCCAAAGATTTTCAGTCACAATTCCCTTGCTTACCTGACTGAACAGAATGAAACACAAGTAGGAACACAAGACTGAAGCATCTTCTTTTCATCATTGGAAAGAACTGATTGAAGCATTTCATCTGAAAAAAGAATTTCGAGATATAATTCTTGAAGAGACAGAATGACTGAAACTAAATATAGTAATGTAATGGGCCAGACTTTCTAATCAGTGGTGATGTCGTACATCGCCACGGAGATCACTGTCTGCTCACTTCTTTCTGTCCTTCCAGACGGGTCTTCTAATCCCGGCTGCATCAACAAACACTCGGTGCAGCGAGGTAGGAACAAAAACGCTGCAACGGAGCAGGGGAGGGGGCTTTTACAATATCAACGCTGAGTTCAGGTAAGTTTTTAACTGTCTTCAGTCTCATATCTCTCATGGACTCTTCATTCCCCACGCATCCTCCATGCCTGCCCTATCACCAATACCCCTCCATCCCCAATCCATCCTCCATGCCTGCCATATCACCAATACCCCTCCATCCCCAATCCATTATCCATGCCTGCCATATCACTATTACCCCTCCATCCCCAATCCATCCTTCATGCCTGCCATATCACTATTACCCCTCCATCCCCAATCCATCCGCCATGCCTACCATATCACTATTACCCCTCCATCCCCAATCCATCCTCCATGCCTGCCATATCACCAATGCCCCTCCATCCTCAATCCATCCTCCATGCCTGCCATATCACTATTACCGCTCCATCCCCAATCCATCCTCCATGCCTGCCATATCACTAATGCCCCTCCATCCCCAATCCATCCTCCATGTCTGCCATATCACTATTACCCCTCCATCCCCAATCCATCCTCCATGTCTGCCATATCACTATTACCCCTCCATCCCCAATCCATCCTCCATGTCTGCCATATCACTATTACCCCTCCATCCCCAATCCATCCTCCATGCCTGCCATATCACTATTACCCCTCCATCCCCAATCCATCCTCCATGCCCGCAATATCACTATTACCCCTCCATCCCCAATCCATCCTCCATGCCCGCAATATCACTATTACCCCTCCATCCCCAATCCATCCTCCATGCCCGCAATATCACTATTACCCCTCCATCCCCAATCCATCCTCCATGCCTGCCATATCACTATTACCCCTCCATCCCCAATCCATTATCCATGCCTGCCATATCACTATTACCCCTCCATCCCCAATCCATCCTCCATGCCTGCCATATCACTATTACCCCTCCATCCCCAATCCATCCTCCATGTCTGCCATATCACCAATACCCCTCCATCCCCAATCCATCCTCCATGCCTGCCATATCACTATTACCCCTCCATCCCCAATCCATCCTCCATGTCTGCCATATCACTATTACCCCTCCATCCCCAATCCATCCTCCATGTCTGCCATATCACTATTACCCCTCCATCCCCAATCCATCCTCCATGTCTGCCATATCACTATTACCCCTCCATCCCCAATCCATCCTCCATGCCTGCCATATCACTATTACCCCTCCATCCCCAATCCATTATCCATGCCTGCCATATCACCAATACCCCTCCATCCCCAATCCATTATCCATGCCTGCCATATCACTATTACCCCTCCATCCCCAATCCATCCTCCATGCCTGCCATATCACTATTACCCCTCCATCCCCAATCCATTATCCATGTCTGCCATATCACTATTACCGCTCCATCCCCAATCCATTATCCATGCCTGCCATATCACCAATACCCCTCCATCCCCAATCCATTATCCATGCCTGCCATATCACTATTACCCCTCCATCCCCAATCCATCCTCCATGCCTGCCATATCACTATTACCGCTCCATCCCCAATCCATCCTCCATGCCTGCCATATCACTATTACCCATCCATCCCCAATCCATTATCCATGCCTGCCATATCACTATTACCCCTCCATCCCCAATCCATTATCCATGCCTGCCATATCACTATTACCCCTCCATCCCCAATCCATTATCCATGCCTGCCATATCACTATTACCCCTCCATCCCCAATCCATCCTCCATGCCTGCCATATCACCAATACCCCTCCATCCCCAATCCATTATCCATGCCTGCCATATCACTATTACCCCTCCATCCCCAATCCATTATCCATGCCTGCCATATCACCAATACCCCTCCATCCCCAATCCATTATCCATGCCTGCCATATCACTATTACCCCTCCATCCCCAATCCATTATCCATGCCTGCCATATCACTAATACCCCTCCATCCCCAATCCATCCTCCATGCCTGCCATATCACTATTACCCCTCCATCCCCAATCCATCCTCCATGCCTGCCATATCACCAATACCCCTCCATCCCCAATCCATTATCCATGCCTGCCATATCACTATTACCCCTCCATCCCCAATCCATTATCCATGCCTGCCATATCACCAATACCCCTCCATCCCCAATCCATCCTCCATGCCTGCCATATCACCAATACCCCTCCATCCCCAATCCATCCTCCATGCCTGCCATATCATTATTACCCCTCCATCCCCAATCCATCCTCCATGCCTGCCATATCACTAGTACCCCTCCATCCCCAATCCATCCTCCATGTCTGCCATATCACTATTACCCCTCCATCCCCAATCCATCCTCCATGTCTGCCATATCACCAATAGCCCTCCATCCCCAATCCATCCTCCATGTCTGCCATATCACCAATACCCCTCCATCCCCAATCCATCCTTCATGCCTGCCATATCACCAATACCCCTCCATCCCCAATCCATCCTCCATGTCTGCCATATCACCAATACCCCTCCATCCCCAATCCATCCTTCATGCCTGCCATATCACTATTACCCCTCCATCCCCAATCCATTATCCATGTCTGCCATATCACTATTACCCCGCCATCCCCAATCCATCCTCCATACCTGCCATATCACTATTACCCCTCCATCCCCAATCCGTCCTCCATGCCTGCCATATCACCAATACCCCTCCATCCCCAATCCATCCTCCATGCCTGCCATATCACCAATACCCCTCCATCCCCAATCCATCCTCCATGCCCGCCATATCACTATTACCCCTCCATCCCCAATCCATTATCCATGCCTGCCATATCACTAATACCCCTCCATCCCCAATCCATCCTCCATGCCTGCCATATCACTAATACCCCCTCCATCCCAATCCATCCTCCATGTCTGCCATATCACTATTACCCCTCCATCCCCAATCCATCCTCCATGTCTGCCATATCACTATTACCCCTCCATCCCCAATCCATCCTCCATGCCTGCCATATCACCAATGCCCCACCATCCCCAATCCATCCTCCATGCCTGCCATATCACTATTACCCCTCCATCCCCAATCCATCCTCCATGTCTGCCATATCACTATTACCCCTCCATCCCCAATCCATCCTCCATGCCTGCCATATCACCAATGCCTCTCCATCCCCAATCCATCCTCCATGCCTGCCATATCACTATTACCCCTCCATCCCCAATGCATCCCCCATGTCTGCCATATCACTAATGCCCCTCCATCCCCTATCCCTCCTCCATGCCTGCCATATCACTAATACCCCTCCATCCCCAATCCATCCTCCATGCCTGCCATATCACCAATGCCCCTCCATCCCCAATCCATCCTCCATGCCTGCCACATCTCCAATGCCCCTCCATCCCCAATCCATCCTCCATGCCTGCCACATCTCCAATGCCCCCTCCATCCCCAATCCATCCTCCATGCCTGCCATATCACTATTACCCCATCATCCTCAATCCATTATCCATGCCTGCCATATCACTATTACCCCTCCATCCCCAATCCATCCTCCATGCCTGCCATATCACCAATACCCCTCCATCCCCAATCCATCCTCCATGCCTGCCATATCACTATTACCCCTCCATCCCCAATCCATCCTCCATGTCTGCCATATCACCAATGCCCCCTCCATCCCCAATCCATCCTCCATGCCTGCCATATCACCAATGCCCCTTCCATCCCCAATCCATCCTCCATGCCTGCCACATCTCCAATGCCCCCTCCATTCCTCCATGCATCCTCCATGCACCCTGGGCGGGTTTCTCCAATAATAGGGCTATGCCCCCACGCCCACGAGAAAACGCACGCAAATCACTCTGGACTTACCTGTAGAAAGTCCAGGGTGGGGACTTCCGGTGGCGGCGATGCCTGAGTGAGCCGCACATTCGGTGGGCTCTCACTCCGGCGGGGCTTTGGGGCTGATTCCCCGCGATAGCGGGACCACGGGGGCGGCAAAAAGGCTGCCGTGAAAGAACAGGAGAGGGGCTGCAGCTGATGGAATCGTGGGAGGCCAGCAGGTAGGAGAAGAAAGAGAGAGAGAGAGATGGAGGCAAGGAGCAGAGGAAAGTGACCTGAAGTGTAAGATGGCGGACCCACGGACCTTCCTTCCTCCAGGACAAGAAAAAAAAGTTTGGGGTCGCTGAAGCGGGACAGCTTGGACCCACTTCAGATGCCCAGAAGGTAAAATTGAAGGAGCTGGGCGAAGGAAAGCGGCAGCGGAGGCGCTGAGGAGCGGGCTGCGGCACATGGAACAGCGGGAGTCCAGAAGCAGAAGAAGAAGGAGAAAAAGGGACAGAGACAAGGACCTGAAGAAAATTACCTGGGACCTAAGATGGCGCACACACGGACCCCGGACTCAGCAATCCAGCTGGCGCTGGATAACATGCTCCAGGTAATGAAGTCCAGTTTTGAAGCGCTGAATAGCCCTCCATCATCAATGCCCCTCCATCCCCAATCCGTCCTCCATGCCTGCCATATCACTAATACCCCCTCCATCCCAATCCATCCTCCATGTCTGCCATATCACTATTACCCCTCCATCCCCAATCCATCCTCCATACCTGCCATATCACCAATGCCCCTCCATCCCCAATCCATCCCCCATCCTCCAGCTTGGACCCAATCCAGAAAGCGGTGGATCAGCTGAACCAGAGGCTGGATGCGCAGGATGTTAAAGTTAAGGAGCTGGGAGAGGCGGTGGAGGAGCAGGCGGATGCGCAAACGGTTGCAGCGCTAGAAGTGGACGGCCTGAAAGAGCGGCAGAGAAGACTGCTGGACAGAGTGGAGGAGCTGGAGAATAGAGTCCGCAGGAACAATCTGAGGATGGTCGGCCTCCCGGAGGGGGCGGAGGGAGCTGATGCTGCAGCGTTTGTAGCAGACCTGCTGAAGCAGCTGATGGGGGCCGAAGCCTTTCCACGACCGCTGGAGCTGGAGGGGGCACACAGAGTGCAGGCAAGGCAGGGGCGGCCGGGCGGACCCCCCCCGCCCGATGGTGATTAGGTTCCACAGGTTCGTGGACAAGGAGCGGGTGCTGCAGTGGGCAAAGAGCGCCAGGAGCAGCACGTGGAACAACAGTGTTCTCCGCATTTATCAGGACCTAAGCCAGGAGGTGGCTCGGCGGCGAGCAGCCTTTAAGAATGTCAAGGAGGTGCTGTTCAAGAAGCACGTGAAATTTGGTCTGCTGTTCCCGGCTCGCCTATGGGTCACGCACAAGGGTCAACACCACTACTTCTCCGAGCCCGAAAAAGCGATGGATTTTGTGAGGGACGTGGGGCTGGTCCCGAAAGGAGGCCCCAAGGACGCGAGTTAGGGCCCGAGGATTACCGTGGGAAGGTACGTCGAATGGACCTGGACTGCTGCTCAACGGTTTGCTGGGCCAAAGGGGCCAAGCGGAACATTTGGGACTCTTTCCTTTGTTCATGGACATTGGTTTGGGGGGTTAACACCCCCCCCCCTCCCTTTTCCCTTTTTTTGTTTTTTTTGTGGTCTCTCTTGTTTCTTCTGGGGGGGTTTTTTTGGGTATATATTTTTGTGCTTTTTCTCTTTTTTCTGTGTTTTTTTCCTGTTTGGGCTGGTTTGTGCTTTTTGTGCAGCTCGCGGAAGACACTGGAGCCGGCTTGCCCTAGTGGGTGGGAGATGGGGATGGGGCGCCGGGGAGTGGGGAGGAGGACGGGGAAACAATGGGAATGAGACAGGAAGGCGCCGGAGTGTTGAGTCACCGGGCTAGCAGATTGGCTAGTCAAGGGAGTCAGGTGGGGGGGGGAAGTTACAGCCAGTAGATGGCAGGGGTGGGGGTATCGGGGGATGGGGTTACAGGGGGGGGGGGGGTTGTTCTGCTGATGGGGGAGGGACTTGAAATAGGCACTGGAAAGGAGGTCGAGGGTGGAGGCAGCCAAAGGGCGGGCCAGGAATGGCGCGACGCACGGGCCAGGGGCCGGCCCGAGAAAGGCTATGGCTGACCGGCGGGGTGGGGGTGGGTGGGATGTGCCCCCCGACCAGGCTGATCACCTGGAACGTCAAGGGATTGAATGGGCCGGTTAAGAGGGCGCGGGTGTTCGCGCACTTGCGGGCCCTGAGGGCGGACGTAATTATGTTGCAGGAGACACATCTGAAAGTGTCAGACCAGACCAGGCTAAGGAAGGGCTGGATTAGCCAGGTCTTCCACTCGGACTTGGACTCGAAGTCCAGAGGGGTGGCAATCATGATCAACAAGCGCGTGCAATTTGAGGCAGAGGGCATATCTGCGGACAGGGGGGGCAGATACCTGATGGTATGGGGCAGACTGGAGGGGAGAAGAGTGGTGCTGGTGAATATATATACCCCGAACTGGGATGACGTGGACTTCATTAAAAGAGTGCTGGGGAAGATCCCGGACCTGGATTCTCGCAGGCTAATAATGGGAGTGGACTTTAACATGGTCCTTGACCCGACTTTGGATCGGTCGTGTCCCAGAACGGGTAGACTCTCAGCAATGGCAAGGGAGCTGAAAGGGTTTATGGAGCAAATGGGGGCAGTGGACCCCTGGAGAGATAGACAGCCAACAGGAAGGGGCTACTCGTTTTACTCGCACGTCCATAAAGTATATTCCAGGATAGATTTCTTTGTACTAAGCAGGGACTGTATGGGGGAGGTAAAGAACACGGAATACTCAGCAATTACCATTTCAGACCATGCCCCGCATTGGGTGGACCTGCAGTTCGGGGGAGCGAGTTATCAACGCCCGCAATGGAGGCTAGATGTGGGACTGCTGTCGGAGGAGGGGATCTGCGAGAGGCTTCGGAAATGTATAAAAAATTACCTGCAGGTGAATGACACTGGGGAGGTCTCAGCGGCGACCGTGTGGGAGGCGCTAAAGGCAGTAGTGCGGGGGGAGCTGATTTCAATTGGGGCCCACAGAGCCAAGGCAGACAGGGCAGAGATGGATAGATTGGTCAGGGAAATGGGTCGGATAGATGAAGAGCACGCGGAGTCCCCGGGGGGAGGTTTTACTCAGGGAGAGGCAGAGACTACAGGCGGAACTGGGGGCACTATCCACGAGTAGGGCCGTGGAACAGCTTAGGAAGGCGAGGGGAGTGGTGTACGAGCATGGGGAAAAGGCTAGCAGACTGTTAGCGCAGCAACTCAGGAGGAGGGAGGCGGCCAGGGAAATAGGTAGAGTGAGGGACGAGGGGGGGCGCAAAGTGGAGGACCCGGCAGAATTGAATAAGGTATTCCGGGACTTCTATCGTAAGCTGTATACTTCGGAGCCGGCGGAAGAACCGGAGGGGATGAAAAGGTTTCTGGACGGGTTAACATTCCCAACAGTAGGTGGGGGGCGAGTGGAAGAGCTGGAGGCCCCGATTAGAGTAGAGGAGGTATTGGGGGGCCTTAAGGCCATGCAGTCGGGGAAGTCCCCGGGGCCGGATGGATACCCAGTAGAGTTTTATAGGAAGTTCTCTGAGCTGGTGGGCCCGGTCTTGGCAAGGGTTTTCAATGAGGCAAGGGACAGAGGGACCCTGCCGCCGACAATGTCACAAGCCACCATATCTCTGATATTGAAGCGGGGTAAAGACCCGGAGACGTGCGGGTCCAACAGGCCAATCTCCCTGATTAATGTAGACGCCAAGCTCCTGGCAAAGGTACTGGTGGGTAGAATGGAGGACTGTGTACCGGAGGTGATTGGGGAGGATCAAACGGGGTTCGTGAAAGGTAGGCAGCTGGCGGCTAACCTGAGAAGATTACTCAATGTGATAATGATGCCCCCGGCGGGTAGAGAGGTGGAGGTAGTGGTGGCAATGGACGCCGAGAAGGCCTTTGACCGGGTGGAGTGGGACTATCTATGGGAGGTGCTCGGACGGTTTGGGTTCGGGGAGGGATTGGTGGATTGGATCAAATTATTATATCAGGCCCCGAGGGCCAGCGTCAGGACCAACAGAGAAGTGTCGGAGTACTTTAGGTTGTACCGAGGGACCAGACAGGGCTGCCCGCTCTCCCCGCTGCTGTTTGCACTGGCCATAGTGCCGCTGGCGATTGCGCTGAGAGCCGCAGAGGGTTGGAAGGGGATGGTGAGGGGCGGGGTTGAACATAGGGTTTCTCTTTATGCAGACGACCTGCTCCTGTACGTGTCGGACCCAGTGGCCGGGATGGGAACTATACTGGGAATGCTGAGGAAGTTCAGCCAGTTCTCAGGATACAAATTAAATACGGTCAAGAGTGAAATGTTTGTGGTTCAGGCAAGGGGCCAGGAGAACAGATTGAGAGGGCTACCGTTTAGGATGATTGAGGAAAATTTCCGGTATTTGGGAATCCAGGTGGCACGAGACTGGGGCAGGCTGCATAAGTTAAATTTGGCCAGGGTGGTGGAGCAAATGAAGAGAGAGTTTCGGAGATGGGATGCACTCCCGCTGTCGCTGGCAGGGAGGGTGCAGACTGTAAAGATGACAATCCTCCCTCGATTTTTGTTTATTTTTCAGTGCCTCCCAATCTTTATCCCACAGTCCTTCTTCAAAAGAGTTAACGGGCTGGTGGTGGCGACCCTGCGGATATGGGGCCACCATGAGGAGGCATGTGGGGGAGATGGGGGCGTCTGTCTGGGCGCCAATCTGCGACAACCATCGGTTTGCCCCCGGCAGTATGGATGGGGGGTTCCGAGTATGGCGGCGAGCAGGGGCGGGAAGGGTGGGTGATATGTTCCTGGAAGGGAGCTTCGCGAGTTTGAGGAGCTTGGAGGAGAAATTTGGGTTGGTATGGGGAAATGATTTTAGATACCTACAGTTGCGGGACTTTGTTCGTAGACAGGTCCCATCTTTCCCACGCCTCCCGCCAATGGGGATCCTCGACAGAATAGTCTCTAGGAGGGAAGAAGGGGAGGGTAGAGTCTCGGGTATTTATAAGGTGCTCATGAGGGAGGAAGGGTCCCAGACAGAGGAACTGAAACTTAAATGGGAGGCGGGGAAATGGAGGATGGGCTGTGGGCAGAGGCCCTGAGTAGGGTAAATTCGACCGCGACATGTGCTAGGCTCGGGCTGATTCAATTTAAGGTCGTTCACCGGGCCCATATGACGGTGGCTCGGATGAGCAAATTCTTCGGGATAGAGGACAAATGCGCTAGGTGCGCGGGAGGACCAGCGAACCATATTCACATGTTTTGGGCATGCCCTGAGCTGAGGGGGTACTGGGAGGGATTTGCAGGGGTCATGTCCCAGGTGCTAAAAACAAGGGTGGTGATGAGTCCAGGGGTGGCATTTTTGGGGTTTCGGAAGACCCGGGGATCCAGGGGGAGAAAGAGGCCGATGTTTTGGCCTTTGCTTCCCTGATAGCCTGGCGACGAATATTATTGGCGTGGAGGGACTCAAAGCCCCCGAAGACTGAGTGGTGGCTTGCGGACATGTCAAGATGTCAAGTTTCCTGGGGATGGAAAAAATTAAGTTCGCCTTGAGGGGATCTGTGCAGGGGTTCGCCCGGAGGTGGCAACCATTCATTGACTTCTTTGCGGGAGAGTGAGCGTCAGCAGGGGGTGGGGGGGGTTAGAGTAGAGTAGGAGGGAAAATATGGCGGGTAGTACCGGTGGGAGGGGAGCGGGCTTGTGCAATATGTTACGATGGAAGTATTGAAAGGACGTGGATGTTTGCACATTTTTGCCTTTTTTGCTTCCTTTCTGATGATGTCTGTAACTGTTTATAAAGCCAAAAACTACCTCAATAAAATTGTTTATTAAAAAAAATAAATAAAAGAAAGTCCAGGGTGATGCTCCGATTTGCAGGGAGCTAGCAGGGCCCCGGAGTGCTCCTCGCAGCTCCGGCTGCCGATACGGGGCACTGCACTTCCATCGGAGGTACACACTGCGCCGCCCGACATGGCCGACCCACACTGCGGACCGTCACCGACAACATAGCGCCCCCCCCCCCCCAGATCGCGCGCGCCCGCGGATCCCTGGCCCCCGATCGGAACCCTGGCCATCCTAGACTTCCCCTCTGGCGAAGGATTCCCCGCCCCCCCACCAGGGCGGCCGTGGACTGTGACCACAGCTGCCAGCCGATGTTCCTGCTGGGTGGGGCCATGAGAGTGCCACGTCATCGGGAACTCAGCCAGTTGTCGGCGGAGAATCACCGCGGGGGCCTCTTTCACTGGCCCCCGACCGGCGCCGCGTAGACCGCGCGCGTGGCAGTCGGACCTGATCTCAGGTTTGATGACCATTCCCCCCTCACACGCCGAGCACGATTTCGGCATGGAGACTCTGAGAATCGCACCCCCTAGAACCACTCCATATCCCATCATATCTCCCAACCATCCCTCTATTCCCTCATGCAGCTTCCATACACCCTATACCCACTCCATATCCCATCATATCTCCCAACCATCCCTCCATTCCCTCATGCATCCTCCATAGACCCTATACCCACTCCATATCCCATCATATCTCCCAACCATCCCTCCATTCCCTCATGCATCCTCCATAGACCCTATACCCACTCCATATCCCATCATATCTCCCAACCATCTCTCCATTCCCTCATGCAGCTTCCATACATCCTATACCCACTCCATATCCCATCATATCTCCCAACCATCCCTCCATTCCCTCATGCATCCTCCATAGACCCTATACCCACTCCATATCCCATCATATCTCCCAACCATCCCTCCATTCCCTCATGCATCCTCCATAGACCCTATACCCACTCCATATCCCATCATATCTCCCAACCATCCCTCATTCATCCTCCATACACCCTATACCCACTCCATATCCCATCATATCTCCCAACCATCCCTCCATTCCCTCATGCAGCTTCCATACACCCTATACCCACTCCATATCCCATCATATCTCCCAACCATCCCTCCATTCCCTCATGCAGCTTCCATACACCCTATACCCACTCCATATCCCATCATATCTCCCAACCATTCCTCATTCCCTCATGCATCCTCCATACACCCTATACCCACTCCATATCCCATCATATCTCCCAACCATCCCTCCATTCCCTCATGCAGCTTCCATACACCCTATACCCACTCCATATCCCATCATATCTCCCAACCATCCCTCATTCCCTCATGCAGCTTCCATACACCCTATACCCACTCCATATCCCATCATATCTCCCAACCATCCCTCCATTCCCTCATGCATCCTCCATAGACCCTATACCCACTCCATATCCCATCATATCTCCCAACCATCCCTCCATTCCCTCATGCAGCTTCCATAGACCCTATACCCACTCCATATCCCATCATATCTCCCAACCATCCCTCCATTCCCTCATGCATCCTCCATACACCCTATACCCACTCCATATCCCATCATATCTCCCAACCATCTCTCCATTCCCTCATGCATCCTCCATACACCCTATACCCACTCCATATCCCATCATATCTCCCAACCATCCCTCATTCCCTCATGCAGCTTCCATAGACCCTATACCCACTCCATATCCCATCATATCTCCCAACCATCCCTCCATTCCCTCATGCATCCTCCATACACCCTATACCCACTCCATATCCCATCATATCTCCCAACCATCTCTCCATTCCCTCATGCAGCTTCCATAGACCCTATACCCACTCCATATCCCATCATATCTCCCAACCATCCCTCCATTCCCTCATGCATCCTCCATACACCCTATACCCACTCCATATCCCATCATATCTCCCAACCATCCCTCCATTCTCTCATGCATCCTCCATAGACCCTAAACCCACTCCATATCCCATCATATCTCCCAACCATTCCTCCATTCCCTTATGCAGCTTCCATAGACCCTATACCCACTCCATATCCCATCATATCTCCCAACCATCCCTCCATTCCCTCATGCATCCTCCATAGACCCTATACCCACTCCATATCCCATCATATCTCCCAACCATTCCTCCATTCCCTCATGCAGCTTCCATAGACCCCATACCCACTCCATATCCCATCATATCTCCCAACCATCCCTCCATTCCCTCATGCAGCTTCCATACATCCTATACCCACTCCATATCCCATCATATCTCCCAACCATTCCTCCATTCCCTCATGCATCCTCCATAGACCCTATACCCACTCCATATCCCATCATAACTCCCAACCATCCCTCCATTCCCTCATGCATCCTCCATAGACCCTATACCCACTCCATATCCCATCATATCTCCCAACCATCCCTCCATTCCCTCATGCATCCTCCATAGACCCTATACCCACTCCATATCCCATCATATCTCCCAACCATCCCTCCATTCCCTCATGCAGCTTCCATACATCCTATACCCACTCCATATCCCATCATATCTCCCAACCATCCCTCCATTCCCTCATGCATCCTCCATAGACCCTACACCCACTCCATATCCCATCATATCTCCCAACCATCCCTCCATTCCCTCATGCATCCTCCATACACCCTACACCCACTCCATATCCCATCATATCTCCCAACCATCCCTCCATTCCCTCATGCATCTTCCATACACCCTATACCCACTCCATATCATATCATATCTCCCAAACATCCCTCCATTCCCTCATGCAGCTTCCATACACCCTATACCCACTCCATATCCCATCATATCTCCCAACCATCCCTCCATTCCCTCATGCATCCTCCATAGACCCTATACCCACTCCATATCCCATCATATCTCCCAACCATCTCTCCATTCCCTCATGCAGCTTCCATACACCCTATACCCACTCCATATCCCATCATATCTCCCAACCATCCCTCCATTCCCTCATGCAGCTTCCATACATCCTATACCCACTCCATATCCCATCATATCTCCCAACCATCCCTCCATTCCCTCATGCATCCTCCATAGACCCTATACCCACTCCATATCCTGTAGCCATGCTGGCCACGCAAAATGGACACTGAGCCAAAGTGAAATGGAAGACAGAAGGAAAAGCCTGTTTAGTGAGAGCAGACAGTCTGCTCTCAACTAATTAGCATTTTGCAAGCAGCAAACCAGTTTCTGGCCAGGTGCAAGATCTCCAAGCCAAAGGTGTTAATGGCAAAGCGCTTAGCATTCTGATGAGGCAGCCCAGATCCAGGCACGAACAATGGCAACATTTCCATCTCAATGTAACACTTGATTGGTTGCGCAGACAGGATGGCACCAAAGTAACGAATATCGAAACCACCCCCCAACACCGAGGAAGGCCCTCGCATTGGAGGATTTCGAAGGTAACCGTTTGGAAACGCTCCAATCGGTACCGAAAGGTAGAGCCCGCCTAGAAGGGGGCAAGGACATTAGAGAGGGGTATAAAGGCAAATTCCCCACATAGCCCGGTCTATTAAACCCGTGCTCCGGCCCTGATAGACATCTTGCATCCTGACTCCAGCCGTTGAGCACCAGCCACCGAAACCGTAAGTTCAACGCTCGCTACGCGATCCAAGCCCACTAGACCCCCAAGTACCAGAACGCTTGCTGAAGGCTGCAGTACAAGACCAGGACGAAGGCCTCGTTCTCTGACCTTGCCTGTTCCTGTTAGATAAGTATTCTGATCACTTATGTTTAGTTATAGCTTAGTCTCTTAGTGTGTGTATGAGTATTTATTATAACTGTATAATAAATATTGATCGTTTGAACCTTACTAATCGGTGTATCGTCTTTATTACTTTGAACTTGACTTTGGAATACTTGTGACGGTGTCTATACGGCACCTGGCGACTCCAGAGCTGAATAAATACATAGAACAGAGCCTAGTAGTGTTAAGCACACGTCGAATACGGAGGCGTGTTAATACACTCCAATAAACGCGTTTTACAACCACAGTAAAACGTGCAACATTTAGTGGCGACTCCCTGGCGGGACACGGTTGTAAGTGGAAACCCCACACCGTCCAGGACCCTGAAATTTGAATTAGAACTCCAAATTGCAGAGAAAGAAAGAGATCACAAGTATTCAAGGTGTTCAAAATAATAAGCGTAATTCGGAAGTGTGTTTAGTGCATGCGTACTAACAGGGCTGTAAGGTAAAACTGAAAGCTTTTTGTTGCGACAAACTTTCGGTAGTTTTGTTAACGGAACATAGCGTAAGCCGTACCCGTTTCTTGAAACACAACCCCAACAACCCCCTGTTCCAAATTATACAAAGAGAGTCAGAGGAAATGGCCATGCAGGCAATGGAACGTCTGATGGACCCAGAAAGGTTTGTGGTCGCAGCGACCAGCAGCAGTAGCAGAGTAGGTCAGTGTCCCACGTGGGAGCTGGAACTCCGCAAATATTTGCAGGGAAAGGGATGGCCCCTTTGGAAAGAGTTTTGTGCAAATGAGGAGACAGGTCCCGGGAGTATAGGTCATACTTGGTGGGAGAACCTCTCTCAAATACACAAAAAGAACCTAGGTAAAGCACGCAAGCCGATGGCGATTGTGTCCTGTTTGGCACAGTTGCGAGGCGCAGAGGAGGTCATCAGGACGCTCCGGACAGATTTAGAAGAGAGGAATAGGATGAGTAAGGTCGATATCAGGGACATCGAGAAGGAGAATCTGGATCTAAAAGGGAAGTTGGCAGAGAAGGATAGAGAGGTGGATGATGCCAAAAGGGCTCATCAGTCTTGTCTAGCTCATCTGAGCAGTTCCCAGACCCAGTATGAGAAAGCCTATCAGGACGTGCAACGTGCCGTTCTGATAAGACAGGAATCAGAAAAGCAGGTGGAGGCATTGCAGAGGCAATTTTCTGATCTCAAAGCAGCTTTGAGAGCACTCCATGCTGCAACGACCGAACAAAGACAAAGCACAGTTGACCACGCGAAATGCAGGAAACAGATTGCGGAACTGCAATCTCTGCTTTCGGTGCAGAATGGCTTCCAAAGCACCTTTGGAGCACAGTTAGATGGGGAAAATGCCCCAGATTGGCAGGAATTAAGTGAGACAGCGCAGCGTTATGTTCAGGGAACATGTGCGCCAGCAGCTCAGCAGATTCGACAGGCACCCCAACCCCCCACAGCTCAGACCATAACCGCACCCATGAATCCCGTAACCACGCAGAGAAAAGCCGAATCAGAAGGCGCCCCAGACATAACCTACACCACCCCTTTAACAGTAACCCAGCTAAGGGACGCGTGTGAAAAGATCACTCCGTTCCTCCCCACCGCAGACCCCCACCAATTTTTCACAAAAGTTAAACAACAGGCGACCATGTACGGCCTGGATGAGAGAGAGCAGGTTAAGCTCACAGTTCTGAGTTTAGACCAAAGTGTAGTAGCAGCCCTCCCCGACCCACAGAACGTGGCAGGAGGCAGCCTAGAGGAGATGCACACCGCCATTTTAGATGCCATAGGGTACAATAGAGGTGACCCAGTAGAAGGATTAAACAAATGCAGACAGAAAAGATCCGAACACCCCACAGCATTCGCAGGAAGGCTGTGGATTCATTTCAGCGCAGTTTTTGGACAATTAGATAGAGCGCATTTAACCCGCGAAAACATGGTTAAATGGACGCGCACAATAATCTCCCACGCAACAGAAGCAGGACAGAGCGCTTGCAACAGCTATGACCCCTCAGAAGAGGCCCATAATGAGAAATGGGTCCTGAAAAGGTTGTCCCGCGCTTGGGAGGAATCGCTTCAGGAAAAAGGCAAAGTTAGATCCCCAGAGGAGGCTCAGGCTGCTGCAGATATCCAAGCAGTCAGAGAGCACCAGAAGCCCGCATGGGTAAATGAAGGCAAGAGCAGCCCTCAGCAGAAAGGACAGGAATGCTATAACTGTGGACAGTTAGGGCATTGGGCAAAGGAATGCCAAGCACCCCAGCGATCACAGAGAGGCCAGCAGACAGGCACTCTGAACCGCAATAAGTCAAAACCGATCCATAATGTTACAGTACAGTCAGGACCCACCAATGTGGACGAGACGGACTGACGGTGTCCGGGCTCCCCCACTTGGGTCTGTGACACACTATGGGATCCATCAGGGAGGCCCGTAGTCACAGCGAAAGTCAAAGGGAAGCCCATAGAATTACTCTGGGACACAGGAGGATCCCGCACCACCATTAACTCCACAACCACGGCACACTCAGACACGTGGCCGACCACATCCACCATTACACTTAACGGGTTCACCGGACACTCGCAGCAGGGACACATTACAGCACCCATAGCAATTCAGCTAGGGAACATTTCCACACGACACCCCGTAGTTCTAGTAAACCTTCCCAGGACAGCAGAACACATCCTAGGGATTGATTTTATGAACACACACAGCTTATCGTTCGACCCAGTGAACCAGTGTGTCTGGCGAATGGCAAGAGCAGACAGAGCACCAGCCACCCTCACAGTAGGAGACTACGCTAATCGGATTAGCGCAGTGGGAGAGTACTCATTCGACCTGACTACACTCCACACAGACAGACAAATTAAAGCATTACTGAACAAACACAGGACAGCATTTGCAAGTCACCGTCATGACTGTGGCAGAATGACTGGACAAGTTCATGTTACCGGACAGGACCCCCGACCGCAAAAGCAATACAGATTTCCCCTCGAGGCAGAGGTGGAAATAGAAAAGGTTATAGTTAGCTTGTTGGACCAAGGTGTACTTAGAACGGTAGCCTCCACCAACAATGCCCCTATTTGGCCAGTGAGGAAGCCCGATGGATCATGGCGTCTGACCATCGATTATCGGGAACTCAATAAAGTAACCCCCGCAGTAGCCCCAACGGTAGCTACTAGTCCCGAGACCATGCTCAAGCAGGGTCTCAACGCCAAGTACTTCACGGTATTGGATATCAGTAACGGATTCTGGTCCATACCATTGGCAAAAGCGTGCCAATACAAATTTGCATTCACTTTTAAAACTCAGCAGTATACGTGGACATGCCTCCCACAGGGATTCCACAATTCACCCTCCATTTTCCACCGACAGCTGGCAAGTAGACTAGAAAAATTTTCCCGCCCCGAATGTCTGGTACAGTATGTGGACGACCTACTACTGCAGACAGACACAAAGGCAGAGCACATTTCGCTTCTGGCCGAACTCCTGGAATTGTTGACTTCAATTGGATGTAAAGTTAACCCCAGAAAGGCCCAGATATTGGAAAGTAAAGTGATGTATTTGGGAACAGTCATCACGCACGGCAAACGCGAGATTGAATTCAAAAGAATTGATTCGATTGTCAAATTGCCCCTTCCCCAGAATGTTTCAGCCCTCCGGTCGTTTTTAGGACTGGTTGGTTATTGTCGGAACCACATAGACGGATTCGCGACAAAAGCCGCCCCACTTTCAGACCTCCTTAAGAAAGGAGCCCCCTGGGAATGGCTTCCACAGCATACAGAGGCTGTGGAAGAGTTAAAACGAGCCCTTAGTGCAGCACCCGCGCTGCTAGTCCCAGACCAACTTTCCCCGTACGCAATCGAGGTAGCTAGCACAGATCTGACCCTCTCGGCCGTGTTGCTTCAGGAACGGCACGAGCAGCTAAGACCAGTGGCTTATGCCTCCCGACTGTTAGACCCGGTTGAACAAGGATTTTCAGCCTGTGAGAGGCACCTCCTTGCTGTCTTCTGGGCAGTACAGTATTTTTCATACATAACCGGACTAAACCCCATCACCATTCTAACCGAACACACACCCACACAGCTACTACTAGACGGTCGACTGAAGGACGGTTCAGTTAGCCAGATTAGGGCAGCTAGGTGGACCCTACTTTTACAAGGACAGGACATTACTGTAAAACGGACACGCACACACACATATTTAGCAGACAACCTCCAATACCCCGGACAGCCCCATGACTGTGAAATTGTAGCACCCCTGCATAACACAGGCCCCTTCATAGCAAAAACACCCCCCAGGAAGCTAGGAAACCCAGCACAAGGCACCCCACACACACACACGTGTGGACCCCTCAAGATATACGTGGACGGTTCATCCACAGTTTTAAATGGTGAACGTATCACTGGATGCGGCATCTACGTCGAGGACGCGCAGGGGCGCGCTCTCGAGGAAATAGCACTGAAGTTACCTGGTCACTTAGGCGCGCAGGCAGCAGAGCTAGCAGCCATAGCATATATAGTGGACCACCCCGATTCTTTCCCCAGCCCAGCAGACATATATTCGGACAGTTTATATGTCTGCAACAGTCTAACAGATTTTCTGCCCCTGTGGAGGACACGAGGTTTTGTCTCCGCAGACGGAAAACCCTTTCCATCAGCCCCTCTACTCCAGCATATTCTAGACAAAGCGAAGGACAGGACCTTCGGAATAATAAAAGTTCGCAGCCACCATAGGTCATCACCCCCTGGGAATGTAAAAGCCGACGCATTGGCTAAGGCAGGTTCCAGGAGAGGACACTTATGGACCCCCCCAGCTAGCGCACCAGCTAGCGCCCCTGTGAGCGCAGTACAAGTCTCACAAACAGAGGTTAAAGATCTCGTCGCAGCACAGAAACAGGATGGAGACCTCAGGGAGGTTTACAAGGGAAACTTTGTGCCTGCGTACGAGCACTTTAAACACGCACTGACCACACATGAGGGTGTGATCATTAAGGATCAACTTTATGTGGTCCCACAGCAGGATAGAAATGCAATGATCGCTTTGTTTCACGATAACCACGGACACCAAGGAATTGATTCAACCACGAGGCACCTCAGGCAACTCTGTTGGTGGCCTAATCTCAGGACAGATGTAACACACTATATAGAGAATTGCCTGATTTGTGCTCAGAATAACCCGGAGCGGTATTCTAAGAAAGCACAACTTCGGCATACTCGCCCAGTTAACGGCCCTTGGACAAACCTCCAGATCGATTTTATAGGTCCATTGCCCCCTTGTCGGAATGGCTATAAGTATGTTCTGGTGGTGATAGATACCTTTACAAAATGGGTAGAGGCATTTCCATCACGTACAAACACAGCTAAGACAGCTGCAAAGATCCTGACCCACCACATCTTCACGAGATGGGGTTTACCCCGAAGCATCGATTCGGACCAGGGATCTCACTTTACAGGACGGGTCATGAGGAACGTCCTGACAATATTCGGTATAAAACAAAACTTCCATATTGCGTATCATCCACAGTCCAGCGGGATTGTGGAGCGCATGAATCGGACCCTAAAAACGACCCTCAGGAAAATGGTTCAAGAGAACAATTCCACATGGGATTCAGTGCTCCCATTTGCACTTATGTTCATAAGGAACACTGTCTCCACATCTACAGGATACACACCACATACACTCATGACCGGACGCCCTATGAAAGGTACAGAATTCCTTTTAGGACTGGACATGACAAGCCCCGAAGTGACGGCCCTCACACATGAAAAGGCAGTTAAAGATCTAGTTGAGACTGTGAGGTCTGCACAGATCGCAGCCGCAGTCCAGCTAGGGAAACGCCGACAGCAACGCACTGCCTGTTTCAATAAGACCGTACACACCACAGAATTCCAGGTTGGGCAACAGGTAATGTTATCTGTTTACAACCCCAGCAGTTTTTTGGCTCCAAAATATTCTGGCCCATACTCAATTTCGGACAAAATTAGCCCCTCCGTTTACAGGATAAAGTATCCTAATGGGAAGACCGCGTGGTTTCATATTAACCAGCTTAAGGCGTATGGAACACAGTCTAACCATGCTCATCATGTACTGCTGGATGCAGCAGAACACTTCACCCCGCCCACCAGAGACGCTTTTCCACCATCCCCCTCACAGACCAGTTCATCCACGGACTCACACACGACTCCGCCCACAGACCACTACAGACCACGCCCCGACACGCCCACAAGCTGCCACAGCAGAGACAGTAGGACAGACACTGACTCTGAAGACAGCGACAGCACACAGCCATACAGCCCACACTGCACCAACTACGACCCCGACTCCAGTGACCCCATGGAAGTCACCTACCTCAAATATCCAGAACCACCACCCGACCCCGACTACCCCGACAACACACTCGACACTACATTATGGCACAGGGACAATTCATACAGACTTGTCCGTAACGATGAGAGTGACCCCCGGTCACACAATTCCAAAGTTTCATGCCTGATCCACACAAGGATGTGGGATCCGGGAGAGCAGGACGACGCAATGTCTGAATCCCGACACGGCAACCCCTTTGTGACCCTGTTCACAGAGGCAGAATCAAAGTGAGGTGTCCAGATGATGTAAAATAGGAATCGTTTGAGGGAAACGATGTCCTTTCTGATGGAACCTGCACGTATGTTTGTCTTCGTTTTATGTTTGTTTGTTTTCAGGATTGTAAATTGTTCAGCTGGAGGATGGACATCTTCTTTTCAGCTGAAAAGATTGTGACCACCTCACATACACGTTAGCTTGTCTGCCGAAACTTTTGAGAACTTCGGTTTGATTGGAGATCTTTTCCAAAGTTGTAAGGCTACACGCCAAATAGCTTGTCCGCAGATATCTCTGAGAACTTCAGTGATGTCCTCAGTTGGAGCATCTTGGCTCCCTTGGTTTTTTTAGGTGCCCCTCTATTCGGCGAATAGAGGCTGCAAGTCATGATGAACACATTCGTACCCGTTTTTTTTTCCAGGTTACTCAGGCAGTGGACAAACGGCACTGAGGACCCGCCCTGTCTGAGAACCAAACTTGGTCAGCCAAGCTCGGGTATGGCACAGCACGCCCTACCCGGGGATCCCATCCAACTCGTACCCGTCGCGGCCCATACGCAACTCATTCGGAAGTTTGTTTCAAAGTTTGTTTTCATTTTAAGTTAGGTAGCCCTTCGGCCGCCATCCCACATGCTATTTACATCCGGGAACATTCGGATGGTAAATCAGCAAAGCCTGCGAGACGGCTCGCAGAAGGAAGGATTGTTAGGTGTATGCTGGTCTTTAAATTCGCTTTTTGAAAAAAAAATGAGGGGAGTCACAGGGTGTGACTTAGCCAGTCATTTTAAAGGGTCAATTGGGTTTTGAAAGACAGATGCACTAACAAGTAAAGGTCTTAAACTGTGTATTGACAGATACTGTGCTTGATCCCAAAGGTTTCAAAGGTCGAGACAGAGGTCGAAGCCAGGATTGTCAATACCGGAGGAAGAAGGAAGAGAAAGAAGAAGAACAGCAAAATGATGGAAGCCCACCTATTGTTTCTAAATGTTATGTGTATATGTGTGGAAACAAGACACGTTTCCCCCACAACCCCCACCGTAAATGTTTCAATTACAGCAAACCCCCAGTGCTCAGCCCTGATCAGCGAGGTTCAGACCTGGTGCACTAAATTCATGACGTGGTACTCCATGTCCTATATAATCGAATCACTGTTGGTGATCGCGATCCTCATCATACTAGTACAGACCCTCAGGTTGAGGAAATGGAAGAGGAGAGCCTCTCGTTCCAGCACCTCACCCATCTATAGAGTTCAATCCCCCATCTTCGGATTCCACCAAACCCCTCAACCCCTCACTGATTACAACACTCTGTAAATAAAAAGTTCAGCCATGTATTATATTGTTCCATACTCGACTGCCGAGTTGGGAAGTGTGATGTTGTGGTGTGAATGGTTAAGGTTTTAGAGTGATGAAATGTTAAGTTAAGGTTAAGGTTAATAGTGATAGGTAGAGGTTCCCAGTTGTAGTAATGCATGTCCCTTTGACATAGGGCCAAGTAGAAATGTTAGTTAAAAAAATTTTTCTCTTCTTCCCATAGTTTAAGATAGAGTAGAACAGGAACTGGCAAGAGGTCAGAACACAAGGAAGGCAACGTACATAGGTGATCCTTCACAATATTATGATTGTGAGGATCACAAGGAGGGAATGTAGCCATGCTGGCCACGCAAAATGGACACTGAGCCAAAGTAAAATGGAAGACAGAAGGAAAAGCCTGTTTAGTGAGAGCAGACAGTCTGCTCTCAACTAATTAGCATTTTGCAAGCAGCAAACCAGTTTCTGGCCAGGTGCAAGATCTCCAAGCCAAAGGTGTTAATGGCAAAGCGCTTAGCATTCTGATGAGGCAGCCCAGATCCAGGCACGAACAATGGCAACATTTCCATCTCAATGTAACACTTGATTGGTTGCGCAGACAGGATGGCACCAAAGTAACGAATATCGAAACCACCCCCCCAACACCGAGGAAGGCCCTCGCATTGGAGGATTTCGAAGGTAACCGTTTGGAAACGCTCCAATCGGTACCGAAAGGTAGAGCCCGCCTAGAAGGGGGCAAAGACATTAGAGAGGGGTATAAAGGCAAATTCCCCACATAGCCCGGTCTGTTAAACCCGTGCTCCGGCCCTGATAGACATCTTGCATCCTGACTCCAGCCGTTGAGCACCAGCCGCCGAAACCGTAAGTTCAACGCTCGCTACGCGATCCAAGCCCACTAGACCCCCAAGTACCAGAACGCTTGCTGAAGGCTGCAGTACAAGACCAGGACGAAGGCCTCGTTCTCTGACCTTGCCTGTTCCTGTTAGATAAGTATTCTGATCACTTAAGTTTAGTTATAGCTTAGTCTCTTAGTGTGTGTATGAGTATTTATTATAACTGTATAATAAATATTGATCGTTTGAACCTTACTAATCGGTGTATCGTCTTTATTACTTTGAACTTGACCTTGGAATACTTGTGACGGTGTCTATACGGCACCTGGCGACTCCAGAGCTGAATAAATACATAGAACAGAGCCTAGTAGTGTTAAGCACACGTCGAATACGGAGGCGTGTTAATACACTCCAATAAACGCGTTTTACAACCACAGTAAAACGTGCAACAATCCCATCATATCTCCCAACCATCCCTCCATTCCCTCATGCATCCTCCATAGACCCTATACCCACTCCATATCCCATCATATCTCCCAACCATCCCTCCATTCCCTCATGCATCCTCCATAGACCCTATACCCACTCCATATCCCATCATATCTCCCAACCATCCCTCCATTCCCTCATGCATCCTCCATAGACCCTATACCCACTCCATATCCCATCATATCTCCCAACCATCCCTCCATTCCCTCATGCATCCTCCATAGACCCTATACCCACTCCATATCCCATCATATCTCCCAACCATTCCTCCATTCCCTCATGCATCCTCCATAGACCCTACACCCACTCCATATCCCATCATATCTCCCAACCATCCCTCCATTCCCTCCATGCATCCTCCATAGACCCTATACCCACTCCATATCCCATCATATCTCCCAACCATCCCTCCATTCCCTCATGCAGCTTCCATAGACCCTATACCCACTCCATATCCCATCATATCTCCCAACCATCCCTCCATTCCCTCATGCAGCTTCCATACACCCTATACCCACTCCATATCCCATCATATGTCCCAACCACTCCGTCATGCTCACTTCCCCAATATCCACTTTGTACAGAATTTATAAACCACATGATGACACTGGAAAGACTTTGAAATACTAAGGAGATTAAGTAAATACAATCAGCCATTCAAAATCTACTTAAAAACTTGCCCCTCTGTTAAGATTATAAAACAGCTATTAATAATCCCATTGAAAAAGCTTCAATCCTTTGAACATCTCCTAATCTTGTCCAAATAAACAAATAGACATTGAAAAACCACGTCAAAGAAAGATAAACTTCTGACAAGCACGCAATACTCAAAAGAAAAAAAGCTAGCACTGCCCTTTGCAAATATATGAAAATTTCCCAAAGGGCTGAATCTATTCGTGGTTCCTGGACTCAGTCATGAATTCATAATAATAATAATCTTTATCATCTTTAATATTGTCACAAGTAGGCTTACATTAACACTGCAATGAAGTTACTGTGAAAAGCCCCTAATCGCCACATTCCAGCATCTGTTCGGGTACAGAATTCAGAATGTCCAATTCACCTAACAGCACATCTTTCGGGACTTGTGGAAGGAAACCGGAGGAAACCCACGCAGACAGGAGGAAAATTCCTGGCCCATGGATTCAAATAAAATGGAGGAGACGGTGGGGGAGCATGAGGAGCAGCTGGTCTTCATGGTGGCCGAGGTTGGGGTGATGCGGGAGACCCAGAAGAGGCTGAAGGAAAAGGTGGAGGATCTGGAGAACTTCTCCAGAAGGCACAGTGTGCATGGCGGGTGCTGGTGAATAAGCGGGTCGCATTCCAGGTGGGGAACGTTGTTCCATTGTGGCAGATCCAGGGAGCGGTTCATGATGGTGAGTCGGAAGCTAGAGGGGATGCCAGTGGTCCTGGTAAACATTTATGCCCAAAATTGGAATGAATTAGATTTCATGTGGCGGGTGCTGGGGAAGATTCCTGACTTGGGCTCTCACCAGTTGATCATGAGGGGGATTTTAATACGGTTATAGAGCCAAGCTTGGTCCGATCGAGCCCGAGGTCGGGGAAGGTGTTGGAAGTGGCGAAGGAGCTGAAGAGGTTTATGGAGCATATGGAGTGGTGGAGGCAGAGGGATCATACATGAGGAAATCTGGGTAGACCTCAGAAACAGGAAGGAAGCAATCACAATGTTGGGGGTTTATTACAGGCCCCCCAACTGCCAGCGAGAGATAGGGGAGCAGATAGGTAGAGAGATTTTGGATAGATGCAAAAGTAACAAGGTTATTGTGATGGGGATTTTAACTTCCCCTATATTGACTGGGACTCACTTAGTGCCAGGAGCTTGGATGGGGCACAGTTTGTAAGGTGTATCCAGGGAGTCTTCTTGATGCAATATTTAGAAACTCCAACAAGGGAACGAGCAGTACTGGTGTTGGGGAATGAGCCTGGACAGGTGGTTGAGGTTTCAGGAAGGGAACATTTTGGAAGTAATGACCACAATTCCGTAAATTGTAGGGTACTTTTGGATAGGGATGAGGGCAGGTGCGAAACTGGGGAAAGGCAAATTACGATGATAACATTGGGCAGCAATTGAAGAATTTGGATTGGGTGCGGCTGTTGGAGGTAAATCAACATCGGACATGTGGGAGTCTTTTAAGCGGCGGTTGATTAGGGTTCAGGAAACCCATGTTCCTGAGAGAACGAAGGATAAGTATGAGAATTTTAGGGAGCCTTGGATAACAAGGCAAACCTTGTAAAAAAAAAAAGACTTTGTATGGTCTAGAAATGTGGGGACAGTCGAAACCCTTCAGTGTAAAGAAAGTAGGAAGGTAAATAAGCGGGAAATTAGGAGGGCTAGGAAGGGTCATGAAAAGTCTTTGGCAAGAAGGATTAAGGTGAATCCCAAAGCTTTTTATTCATATGTAAAAAGCAAGAGGGTGGCCAGGGTAAGGACTGGACAATTTAAGGACAGTGGGGGAAATCTATGTTTTGAGCCAGAGGAAATAGGCAAAGTACTAAATGGGTACTTTGCATCAGTATTCACCAAAGAAAAGGACTTTGTGGATGATAATTCTTGGGGAGGGTGTGTGGATAGTCTGGGGCATGTTGACATCAAAAAGGAGGAGGCATTGGGTCTTTTAAAAGATATTAAGCTAGATAAGTCTCCTGGGCCGGATGGGATTTACCCCAGAATATTGAGTGAAGCAAGGGAGGACATTGCTGCGGCCTTGACTGACATCTCTGTATCCTCATTGGCCACATGTGAGATCCCAGAGGTCTGGAGAATAGCTAATGTGGTGCCGCTGTTTAAGAAAGGTCTCAGGGATAATCCAGGAAACTATAGGCTGGTGAGCCTCACGTCGGTAGCAGGTAAATTATTGGAGAGAATTCTCAGGGACTGGATTTATATCCATTTGGAAACAAATGGACTCATCAGCGATAGACAGCATGAGAGAGACTTGTATTTTTAAATTTTTCACTCTAAGTATGTTGAAGTCAAAGTCTCTGGGCTGGATTTTCCGCAGCCCTGCGCCAAAACCGCGTTCGGCGTGGGGGTGGAGAATTCACGCCGAAATCGGGCCCGGCGATTCTCCAGGACCCGAAAATCGGTGTGATTGCGGAGTACGCCGCGCGGCTGGGGGCCCATTGACTGAGGCCCGCCCAGCGATTCTCTGCTCCCGACCGGCCGAGTTCCCGACGGCGTGGAACTAACCTGCTATTGCCGGTCGGGATGCTGGTGTGGCGGCTGTGAACACAGTCTGCAGCCGCCCTGGTTTGGGGGGGGGGGGGGGGGGGCAGGGGGATCAGACACCGGGGGAGGGGGGGCCTTTACAGGCAGCCGGGGGTTAGATCCGCGCAGTTAGATTGGGCATGTGGACGATCGGGGGGGGTCTCATTTTTGCGTCTGGCTCCGCGGTCCGTGCGCCATGGAGCTCAGCGCAGCCGCTGGAGGCCGCTGCCGTGCGCGGACTCCATACCGGAAATGCGGGGCCCGTATCCGCAGCTAAAGTTGTGAGATTTACTCCGGGACCCTGCTAGCCCCCTGCAGGGCACTGGATTAGCTGATCTTTTTACAGGAATCTCTGGAATAAAACTCCAGCGTTTTTCCGTCGGCGTGGGGACATAGTCCCAATTTGGGAGATTCCAGCCCTCTGTGTCTGTGAAAAGAACGTACAGTCCAGATAACAATGTCCGAACAATGGGATCTGAAACTAATAAACTTCAAAAGTGGATCTTGAACTTAGAAGAACTAGACTTTAGAAACATTAATTGAAAATATGAATATTAAATGGTCCAGGATCAGAGAGAGAGAGAAAGTGAAACAGTATTATACAGTATTACTACCTCAGATAATAAATGCTGGTGGCATATCTAACTGGGAATCAACTAAATTAATTTGGCAACAGCAAGGTCCAATTATTAAATTAACAACATGCTCAACTTGGATGCAAGGTGATGGTCACTGAGGGGTTAAAAGGAGAGGTTCCAGGGGTTTCTTTCTAGCCAAGTACTGAGGACTCCCGAGGCACAATTCCAAGAGAATAGGAGTTCTGAGAGGGTTGTCTCTACGGACTGATCATCATAGATTCATAGTATTTACAGTGAAGGAGGCCATTTGGCCCTTCGAGTCTGCACCGGCCCTTGGAAAGAGCATCCCACTTAAGCCCACATCTCCATCCTATCCCCATAACCCAGTAACCCCACCTAACCTTTTTGGACACAATTTGGCCTGGCCAATCCACCTAACCTGCACATCTTTGGACTGTGGGAGGAAACCCACGAAGACATGGGGAGAACGTTCACACTCCGGACATACAGACCCAAGCCGGGAATCAAACCTGGGACCCTGGAGCTGTGAAGCAGCAGTGCTAACCACTGTGCTACCGTACAACACACATCCTTATGAAGTTGTACAAAGTATGCCTTTCTTCCTTTGATAAACTTATTTAAAATGTACTATCCTGAGAGCCCTGCTTTTGCCTTAATTGGTTAAGTCTTGTCCAAACCAAAGTTATTAAATGGCAAAACCCCCAGAAAATATTAGACAATCTCAGCAGGTCTGACAGCATCTGTGGAGAGAGAAGGGAGCTAACGTCTCGGGTCTGGATGACTCTTTGTCAAAGCCCAAAGCTCAAAGGTTTGACAAAGAGTCATTCAGATTGGAAATGTTAGCTCCCTTCTCTCTCCACAGTTACTGTCAGACCTGCTGAGATTGTCCAGTATTTTCTGTTATTGTTTCAGATTCCAGCATTCGCACTAATTTCCTTTTATTCAATGGCAAGTTGGGAGTGACTGAAATCAATTAAGTTACTGATAACAAGATCAGGGGCGAAATTCTCCGACCCCACGCAGGGTCGGAGAATCGGCCGGCAGCGGCGTTATTCCTGCTCCCGCAGGGTTTTTTATTCTCTGTCCGGCCAAAAACCGGCGTTGTGCAAATCCCGCCGGCAGCCTCTGAAAACAGCTGGCGCCGGAGGGATTTCATTATATTTTTCTTTCAACAAATCTCCGGCCCGGATGGGCCGAAGTCCCGCCGACGTGGCCACGGGTCACGTCGGCGAAAAACAGAGTAGCTTTAAAACAGCGTCAACCATTGATGATGGTTGACGCCGTTCAGTGTCTGAGGGCGGGGGGGGGGTTGCGAGTGGGGGGGGGTTGCGAGTGGGGGGGGTTTGGGAGTGGGGGGGGTTGCGAGTGGGGGGGTTGCGAGTGGGGGGGTTTGCGAGTGGGGGGGGTTGCGAGTGGGGGGGGTTGCGAGTGAGGGGGTTGCGAGTGGGGGGGTTTGCGAGTGGGGGGGGTTGCGAGTGGGGGGGTTGCGAGTGGGGGGGGGTTGCGAGTGGGGGGGGTTGCGAGTGGGGGGGGTTGCGAGTGGGGGGGTTGCGAGTGGGGGGGGTTGCGAGTGGGGGGGTGCGAGTGGGGGGGTTGCGAGTGGGGGGGGTTGCGAGTGGGGGGGTTGCGAGTGGGGGGGTTGCGAGTGGGGGGGTTGCGAGTGGGGGGGTTGCGAGTGGGGGGGGGTGCGAGTGGGGGGGTTGCGAGTGGGGGGGGTGCGAGTGGGGGGGTTGCGAGTGGGGGGATGCGAGTAGGGGGGTTGCGAGTGGGGGGGGTTGCGAGTGGGGGCAGGGGGGTTGCGAGTGGGGGGGGGTTGCGAGTGGGGGCAGGGGGGTTGCGAGTGGGGGCAGGGGGGTTGCGAGTGGGGGGGGGTTGCGAGTGGGGGCAGGGGGGTTGCGAGTGGGGGCAGGGGGGTTGCGAGTGGGGGGGGTTGCGAGTGGGGGCAGGGGGGGTTGCGAGTGGGGCAGGGGGGTTGCGAGTGGGGGCGGGGGGTTGCGAGTGGGGGCGGGGGGGGGTTGCGAGTGGGGGGGGTTGCGAGTGCGGGGGGGGGTGCGGGGGGGGTTGCGAGTGCGGGGGCGGGGGGCTTGCGAGTGGGGGGGGTTGCGAGTGGGGGGGTTGCGAGTGGGGGGGGTTGCGAGTGGGAGGGGTTGCGAGTGGGGGGGTTGCGAGTGGGGGGGGTTGCGAGTGGGGGGGTTGCGAGTGGGGGGATTGCGAGCGGGGGGGTTGCGAGTGGGGGGGGTTGCGAGTGCGGGGGCGGGGGGGTTGCGAGTGGGGGGGTTGCGAGTGGGGGAGGTTGCGAGTGGGGGGGGTTGCGAGTGGGGGGTTGCGAGTGCGGGGGCGGGGGGGGTTGCGAGTGGGGGGGTTGCGAGTGGGAGGGGTTGCGAGTGGGGGGGGTTGCGAGTGGGGGGGTTGCGAGTGCGGGGGCGGGGGGTTGCGAGTGGGGGGGTGCGAGTGGGGGGGATTGGCGAGTGGGGGGGGTTGCGAGTGGGGGGGGGTTGCGA
>NC_052158.1:8804568-8809566 GCF_902713615.1 Scyliorhinus canicula
TCTAGAGTGCTATTGTTTTTCACTCCAGTGCTCAAAAGTCTGGTACGCCGCTGGATACCGGCCTCAGTTACTCAAACTGCCTTCTACCTTCACCCTTTGTGTCCTATTATGAAGCCAGTTTCAGATCCATCTTGACAAGTTTCCTTGAATTCCATCTGCTTCAACTTTCTCAATCAGTCTCCCATATGGGACCCTGTCAAAGGCTTTGCTAAAATCCATATAAACTACATCAACTGCACTTCCCTCAGCCACACACTCGGTCACTTTATCAAAACAATTTTATTAAATTTGTTCAGCATGACCTCCCGCTGACAAAGCCATGCTGACTATCCCTAATCAACACATGCCTTTCCAAGTGGAAACTAATTCTCACCTTCAGGATTTTCTCCAATAGTTTCCCTACCACTGACTTGAGACTCACCGGCCTGTAATTCCCTGGTTTATCTCTCCCACCCTTCTCGAAAAATAAAACAACATTAGCTGTTCCCCAGTCCTCTGGTACTTCCCCTGTGGCCTGAGAGGAATTAAAAACTTACGTCAGAGCCCCTGCAATTTCCTGGTTCGCCTCCCACAGCAGCCTGGGATGCAATTCATCCGGGTCTGGTGATTTGTCTATTTTTAAGCCTATCAAAGCATCCAATACCTCCTCACTTCCTATGTCAAACTGTTCAAGGTCCCCATTTCCTGAATTCTTTACCTACAACCTCCTTCTCCTGAGTGAGGACTGATGAGAAATTCTCATTTAACAACCTAACAATATCCTGCGGCTTCACCCACAGATTTCCCCCTGGGTCTCTTTCTCTATTTAACCCCTTTCCCTTGTGTAGTTATAGAATATCTTAGGTTCTCCCTAATCTTATTCACAAGCCCTTTTTCATGCCCACTCTTCTAATTGCTTCCTTAATTCCCTCTTGCACTTCCTTTATTCTTCATGGGCCACAGTAGAATTTCTCCCTTTGGATTTGCTGAAAGCCTTTCTCTTCCTCCTGATCCAGTTCTGGAATGTTCCAGACATCCAGTTTCCTGAACCTATTGCTCCTGCATTCCACCTATAACATGTTGGACCTGTTCTCTCCCCATTTCCTTTTGAATACCCTCCACTCCTCCACTGTTGATTTTCCCCACAAGAAGCTGTTCCCAGTCAACTGTGGCCAAAGCCTGCCTTATTTTAGTAAAATCTGCCTTGCCTCAATCCCAAATCATCTTTTCCAGGTCATCTTTTCCTTGTCCACAACAAACTTGAACCATACCGTGTTGTGATTGCTATCACTAAAATGCTCTCCCACTGCCACATTAAACACTTTACCGGCTTGTTCGCAAGAACCAGACACAGCAATGCTCCATCTCTTGTTGGGCCTGATTGATAGATGGGCTAAATTCCCCTGTAGCTGGGCTGGAAACCATCCGACAATGCGATTTAAATCACTAACATTGGAAGTTTCAGCCAGTTTTACACTCAGTTACTCTGAAAGAGCTAGCAGAGGAAAAAGGCATTTCTAACTTCAGAGTAACTATTTGAAACACCTAGACCGGACCCCACATGGGAATCACCCCACACCCATGGGAATCACCTTCCCAGCTTACAATGCTTCCAGATTTCAGTCTCAAATGGATTATCTCTATTTTTAAGATAATGTCCCCTTCCTCGCCCACTGGAGAAAATAGTTTCTGTGCATCCATGTTATTTGATTCCTCATCATTTTAAACACCTTTTAACGTAGTGAACTGAAGGGAATGCAAACCAATTTGACGCAGGCTATGCTAATAATTTTGCAGTTTAAACCCTGCTATCATTGAGTAAATCTGTGATCATCTACTCACAATATAACTTTTGTAAGACTTGTTTCCATGACGCCACACAGTATTCCAGATAGGTTATGACTGACATTGCGCACATTTTCCAATTTATATTCCAAACGTTTTGAGATGTCCGCCAACAATTAGGCCGGTAACTTCCTCAGAATGGCAATCACCATCTTCAGCATGGTCGGGGTCCGACTCCTACTCCCCCACCCCGAGATCCCGGTCCAGCATCCTCCAGACTCAGTCTCCCCCCTCTGTTCCAGGTCTCACCCACACTCTCCCCAATTACGCATCACCATCCCTCCCCTCGGGCCTGACTCCAACCCACACACATTCCGCCCTGGATCCTGCTTCGTCCAGCACCAATCGATGTCTGAATCCCCACTTACCTTTCAAACTTACCTTCTCCCTTTAAATATCTGTCTTCTGTCAGCAAGCGCCGTTTAAAAAAAGGGGGCGTGTCTTTCTTCCGCGTGCTCCACTTAACTCACACTGATGCAGCTGGGGCTCCTTCACTGCACCTGTCTCACCCACCTGAGTGAGGGAGCTCCAGCAGGACAGGAGCTGTGCAATCCCAGCAAAGGCAAGTCCCTCCATAGTGACAATCTGCCATAGATTGCCATTCTGAGGAAGGCCATGGCAGAGCTTTACAGAATCCAGCATGGAGGGAAAGAGTGCCCCCATGGCACATGCCCGTCTGCAGACCAGAGGGCCCTGATCGCAAGCCAGGCCACCGTGGCCCTCCCCCCAATGGGGCCGGATCCCCCCGCGCCCTCCCCGAGGACTCCGCAGGCCGCCCTCAGAGCCAGGACCTTGTGTAATTCACGCCGGCGGGACTGGCCGAAAACAGGAGGCTGCTCAGCCCTTCAGGGCCCGGAGAATCGCCGGGGGGGGGGGGGGGGGGGGGGGGGGGCACTGCAATGGCCCCCGACCGGCAGGATGTGATCTCTGCCCCCGCCAAAAAACCGGCGCTGGAGAATTCGGCAGCCGGCTTGGAGCGGCGGGGCGGGATTCACGCCGCCCCGCCCCCCCCCCCGGGCCATTCCCCAACCCGGCGGGGGGTCGGAGAATCCTGCCTCTTATTCTTAAACTATGAGCGGGATTCTCTGAGCCCCACGCCAGGCCAGAGAATCGCCGCAACCGCGTTACACCGCCCTGACGCCTGCACGCTATTCTCATATATCAGCGCCATATGCACCGGTGCGTTTGGCGCGGCGCTGATCGCGGGCCGCTGTCCGCGGTGGGCTGCCAATTCTCTGGGCCGAGCGGCTGCATGGAAAAGGCAGATTCCTGGCGGCGCCATTCACACCTGGTCGCTGCCGGCGGGAACTCTGTGCGCGGGGTCGGGGGGGGGGGGGGGGGCATGTGGGGGGGGGGGAGGGGGAAGGGGGGGAAGGGGGGGGACGGCCCTCCCATGGGGTCTGGCCCGCGATCGGCCTCTCCTTAACCGGGCCTACTTTTCTGCGTGCCAGCCCCAGAACCTCCACGCGATGTTACATCAGGGGCCAGCGCGTTCAGTAAGGCCACCGTGGTGCACGGGTTGGCACGGTGCCACAACGCATGTGCGGGTTGACGCTGTGCCAAGTTGGCACTGGGAAGGGAGGCTGGAGCAGCGTGAACCGCTCCAGTGCCGTGCTGGCCCCCTGTAGGCGCCCGAATTGGGACTCCTGGTGGCCAGTTCACGCCGCCGTGAAACGTGACGGCCTTTCCGACGGCATGGACACTCTGCCGCCGTATGGAAGAATCCCGCTCCCAGTTCCCTCATTCTTGTTTCCTCCAAGAGTATTTACCCTCTCAAGTCCCCTTGGGATCTTGTACTTTTTAATAAGATCACCTCTTATTCTTCTAAACTCCGATAGATATAGGCCCAACTTGTTCAATCTTTCTTCATAAAATAATCCCCTAATCCCAGGAATTAATTTACTCATGCTTCACAAGTGCACTGTTATAACCCGCAGGAGACCTACGAGGGTTGGACCAATTATCCTCCCCGTGAGTCTCCTCGAGTACGAGAGTACAAGCTTCCCCGTTGAGGGGCGGGGACTCCTCTGCGGACACAATATGCATCATTCAGTGTCGTTCAAGTTTTAAATATTCTCAAACAGCTTGCAATAAAAGAGTTATTTTTCCAGATGCAAAGACACTTGCAGTTAAAATGCAATGTAGGACTGGCTTAGCCAGATGCTGCATTGTCAGAAACAGCCTTAAATGTGTCTCTCTCCCTGCTTCCAGTTACACAGTAGGGTATTGTCACATAACCTGGGTTTTTATACTACACATTTTCCCAGAATCAATGGCACCCACCCTTCTAGATGTGGACTGTGTACCCTATAATCTATAAAGTATGATTTTTCCTTTCATAAAGAGAAGTCCAAAGGTCTGACTAATATAAGAGGGAATCCAAAGGCCTTTTATAGAACAATAATAAAAGGATTTTCAGGAGTGATAGGACTGATTAAAAGTTCAAAAGGGAAAACTATTGTTGGAAGCAATGAGATGGTTCTAGCACTACATCAATACTTTCCATTGAGGTTTATCAAGGGACAGGGTTTGCAAAGCTCTAGACAATTATCCAAAAGAAATGACAGTCTCATTTTGGGCAGGTTTCACTGAGTGCTTCCCATCGGCTCCACAACACCCCCAGACACGAGGGAGAACTGGTCTCACACCCAACCATCCTCATATGCATCGGGGCATTACTCCGCCCCCAAGTAGCATACACCGCAAAGGACCCCCTTTACAGGTTCCTCTCCTTTCATGGGCATGGCTCCCCTCGGGCTGTGCCCCTTAGCATCTGGACATTGCCCCTGGCACCCTGGCAGGGGAACCTGACACCCTGCACGCAGGTTGGCACTGCAAAGATTTCAGGTTGGCATTGCCCGGGTGCCACGGCACTGCCCCACTCTCCAATGGCCTCCGAGGCACCCTGGTGTGACCATCACTTCTGGTCTTTGTGTTTGGAGACCAGTATTAATTCACGCCGCTGTGAGATCTGGAATGGTGAATATTGGGAGCCTGCAGCTTCAAATGGGCTGTGCATATTTCAATGAGCTAAATGACTCATTTAAATATGATTTGCTGGATCATACCGAGTGAGCGCATGATCCAGATCGCGTCAGGCATAGCGCGTCAGGTGCATCACACGTGACTTGGTGCCCAGTGCAAAACCTGTTTTTGTCCTCTCCTACTATGCAT